>NC_056746.1:843436129-843658629 GCF_019279795.1 Protopterus annectens
ATTCTTTTGTGGATTGGACTAAAGTTCTTGTTTCGGCACTGTGTATAGTATATCATGTTATAAGCTGCTTACATGTAGCAAGTTTTCTAAAGTTTTTTTTTTTTTTTTTTTTTTAACTTTGACTTTTTTATGGTACAAAGTACCTTAAGGAGAGGTAACGAGTACCAATTTGGAGAAAATGAACATTTGTTTTCTGGTGGTTAAGATCTGAGCACAAATTTTACAACTGTGAGATTTGTTCAAGACGAAGGTGTGGCACTGGGAGCTAGCTAACCCAGTCCATTTAGAGCTCTGGTCACCAAAGTGTGCTGTCTTTTCTGAAGAAAATGAAAACACTGTCATCTGTCTTAGCATGTCTGGCAGGAGATTTTGTGTATATTTTCAGATTAACTTGTATTGTATGCCAGCATGTCTAATTGAGAAAATGTAAGTAAGTTTTTTTTAAAAAATGTTGAGTATTTCCCTGTTTAAACAGAATGTTTAAAGAATCTGTCAGTGTTTTGATACATTTCTAATTGTGCATGTTTGAGGGATTGGGAGATTCTTAAGTACAAACTGTGTAGAATCAGCTGAATAGTGGGCGATGTCATTAGAATGTTCCTGGTTGCTAGGTGATTATTTGAACAGCTAATTGATAGGAAAAATAACTTTTTTAAAACGGCCGACAATTTTTTTTTTTTTAAATGACAGTTGAGTCTGTTAACATGGACTGCGTAAATGAGACTGCTGAAGTCAGTTGTTACAGTTAGTGCTGGGCAGTTTGTGAAGAGATGCAGTCAGTGGATATCCAGGAAAAAGAACTCAACAAAAACTGTAAGCCTGCCTTTGCCTTCTTGTGATATTTTAGACTAGATCAGGGACAGTGTTCTCTAGTTATATTAGGAAGGTTTAGTTGTGTAGATAGTTTTTCTAAAATTATGGATTTCTGTCTTACAGTTTAAGTTTACATTTCTGGTGACTGAATTCTGGCGTCTATTGAAAGTTATTGATTTACATTCTTGCAATCATTTTACTTTATTAAATGTTGTAATTTTTTTCATTACTTTACATTGTGGCTGGAAATCAGTGTGTATTTGAGAGTGCTTATACTAATTTTATACTCCCCAGGTTACATTGAAGGCCTGGCCACAGCTATCATTTATTGTGATGTTTAATTTTTAATACTTGATACCCTTTGAAGGAAGTGTAGACCTGTCTGATTCTGGTGGGAGTGTTACCATTTGTGTTGGGGAGGGGGACACAGCTTGAAATCTGTGTCAGGTTTCACATAAGTGTTTGAGTGTGTGAGATTTAAATTTTTGTGCGAGTGAGTCAGAGGTCTGAAAATGGAACACATTGCTCTGAAGTGTATAATAAGGGAATACATATGGGGTAGTCAGAGGTATATAGTCCAGTCCCAGGAAAATGGAGCTTGTTCCTGTTGTGCTGTTAAGGGAATTTGTGGAATTTTATTATTGTGTGCTCTGTACTCTGGTGTTTTCCATGACACTTACACACTGGAGTCAGTAGTGAGGACTGAGGCTCCTTAATTACTGACTCGAGATTTAAGTGGGGTACATCACATTAATTGTTGGCAGTCTGGTGGGATATTGGCCAGACATCACATTAATTGACGGCAGTCTGGTGAGATATTAGCCAAACGTCACACTTAATTGATGGCAGCTTAGTGGGATTTTTAATTGGATTCCAGTAGCCTGTGGGGTAGTTGTCAGTAGGGTGTGCACTCTTGACAACTACAAGGTAAATATTCAGAATTTCAATCCATCACAGTTTTATTTATTTATTTTTTTTGTTTGTTTAGTTAGTCAGGGAGGGATAGCAGGCAAGGATATCAGCAGAAGATTTTAGTAAGCTGACAAAGGATCCAGTTTGCTAAGGAGTGTGAAGCCAGAAGATTTGTACATGCCAGCTTTACCAGGGAAGCAATGATTTCAGCTTTGGTTGCAGCCACAGCTCAGACCAGCCATTCGAAGGATATCCAGTATGGTGTTGGTGATGTGCAGCCTGCCGAAATGGAACAGTCCACATTTTCCTCAGGGGACCTGAGAATCCATCTGGAGTTAAGGAGGTTGGAACTGGAGGCTGAGGATTGACTGCAACATCTAGCGACTGAGGAGAAACTGTGCCTGTAGACCCAATGACGGGAGGCCGAGGAAAGGGAGAAGCAGCACCAATATGAACTGGAGACCAAACGGCTGGAGACCGAAGAGAGACTGAGGCATTTAGATGCTGAGAACAATGAGAGACCGCACCAGCATGAAGTGCAGCTTCTTACCTTTGAGAGGGTCATGGATTTAATAGGAAAGGGAATAACTGTTCCCCAGAAGCTGTAAAGGTCAGTAAACTTTTTCCTCAGTACAGGGATGGGAATGACTTTGATAGTTTTATTCACATCTTTGAAGAGGGTATGTAAACAGTATGATGTTGATCATGAGCTCTGGATTTGGCTCCTGACTCCCTTACTCCATGGTAAAGCTGTTCAGGCTGCAGCAAAGTTAAATGATGTAGATTGTTTAAATTATGACAAAGTGAAATTTTGCTTGCTTGACTCTTTCAAACTTACACCTTAGGAATATAGAAAAAAGTTTTGTGAACATAGATGCAAGGCAGATGAAAGTGTACATATTTATATTGCTGACTTAAGTACTTACTTTCACAGGTGGGTGAGTGGGTGTCAGGTCACCACTTTTGAGGGACTGGCACACCTTTTGGTGATGGAACAAGCCCTCAGTACTTTGCCTGATGACATGAGAGTCTGGTTAGCAGACCATGAGTATAACTCTGCAGAGAGCTGGGAAGAAAAGGGGATCTCTATTTGGCAAGCAGAGCACCACTGCAGAAGAAAGGGATACCCAGTGCTGTACATGGACATAAGGGAACCCATGGGGGGCAGTCTAGACCACTCCAACAGAGTACACCAGTAATGGGAGAAGTACTAATCCAAGTGCACAGTTATGAATTAAATGTTTCAAGTGTAACCAGAGGGGACACACAGCAGCCAAATGTCCATCAAGGTAAGGTGAGAAATGGAAGGTGAGGGAGTGTGGATGACAAACTGCCAGTGGTAAGTTGTTTAGAAACCCTGGGCTGACAAATTATCACCAAAATGTATATTCTATCTTAGTAGATGGTAAACACGTAACTGCTAAGAGGGATACAGCTTCTGATATAACCATTGTGAGGCCTGCAGTGATTAGAGAAGAGCAGTACTTGCTTGGGCAGTCCACTCCAGTCATATCATTGGTAGGGACCCTGTTACTAATAAATTTGCCTAGGCTTCATTTTGACTGGAAGGGTGGAAGAGGAAATAGATAAGTAGGCGTGTTTGAGGATATTCCTGCAGATGTCCTGATAAGGAATGACTTTGGTGAATGCAGTACCTTGTATACATGCAGTGACACACAGTCAGGCTTGGAGAAAGGCATGTAGGTCCGGTAGTCTGGGAGAGACCCAGAAAGATCCCATACCTGAAGGTGGAAATGGCGTGGTGGCTGTTTCCGAGAAGGTGCTATCTGGTAGCAGTAAGTCTGAATGTGAACCACAGATGCTTGTGAATACCGATGTTCCCTTGGCCACAGTGACTGCGAGGACAGAGGTGAGTGGTGATACACAGAGTGACAGGCGCAGCTGTCAGAAGTGACTAGAATTCCTGCGGAAGGTGAGTTGGGAAAGGTTACAAAGATAGAGTTGAGACAGGCTCAACTTACGGATCCTGTGTTGCAAAGCTTGAGGGAGATGGCTAAGGAGGCACCTGAGGCTCAAAGAAGAGGGGAGTCTGCATACTGGAACAAAGGTTTGTTGTATAGAGTGGACTCCTGGGGTGGGGGTGTAGGAGGTGAAGTAATATAGCAGTTAGTTGTACCTAGAGATTACTATCTGCCACATTTGGCCATAGCGCATTACATTCCTTTCTCAGGTCATATGGGCTTAAGACGAACTAAGAGATGTATCATGAAAAATTTCTATAGGCCCAGGATTGCAAGGGATGTGGCAGGATATTGTAGGACTTGTGAACAGTGCCAAAAAGTTGGTAAAGCAGGGGACAAGGCTAAGGCTCCATTAATGCCTTTGCCTGTTATCGAAGAGCCGTTTCAGAGAGTGGCCCTGGATATTGTGGGACCCCTGAGTATTCCCAAGTTCTACAGAAAAGAAATACATGTTGGTGGTAGCAGACTGTGCTACCAGGTATAATGAGGCAGTGGCTCTGTCATCTATTGAGGCAGAGAAGGTGGAAAATGCTTTGCTAGAAATCTTCAGCAGAGTAGGTTTTCCATGGGAAACACTGACTGACCCAGGTGCCAATTTCATGTCATACCTGCTGACTTGTCTGTGGAAGCGTTGTGGGGTGAAACATCTAAAGACCACCCCTTACCATCCCCAGACTAATATCTTATGGAGAGATCAAACTCTACATTTAAGACTATGCTACGGGCATTTGCAGACCACTTTATAAGGGAGTGGGACAAGCATTTGCCCCATCTGTTATTTGAGTAGAGGGAAGTACAGCAAGAATCTACAGGATTTTCACCCTTTGAGTTGTTATACGGGCATAGGGTGAGGGGGCCTTTAGATTTAATTCAAGACGAGCAGGAAGGTGAGAGTGAATCTCTGTTGTGGCTTTTGTTCTCAACTTTTGTACAAGCCATAAGGAGCTCATGGGCTTAGCACAAATGAATGTAACAATGGCCCAACAGCAAAAGAATGTGTGGTATGACAGGAATGCTTGAGCCTGAGAGTATGCTGAGGGACAGAAGGTGATGGTACTTGTTCGTGTTAGACATAACATGTTATGAGCAGCTTGGGAGGGACCCTTTGAGGTGGTGAGGAAAATCAGTGATGTGAACTTCATGGTAAATTGGGTAAGTAGGAGACAAGGGCACAAACTGTACCATGTGAACATGATGAAACCTTGTCATGACAGGGAGGCCCTAGTATTGAGCATTCGTAGTGGGTGGCAGGAAGAGTCTGAAAGGGATACGGTAACTGATCTTTTGGGTGAGGCTAGGATTGACACCTCTGTGGAAGAGATCGCCGTTTCACAGCAGTTAACTCCTAATCAAGTCCAGGAGATAAAAATGGTATTGCAGGAATTTGGTAATAATGTTCACAGGGAAACCTGGGTGTACTGACTGGGTGCAGCACGTTGTGGACACAGGACTCCAAAAACCTATTACGCAGGTTCCTTATAGAGTACCTGAGAGAGTGAAGCAGACCCTGAAAGAAGAAGTAAAGGAAATGCTAGAACTGGGAGTAATTCGAGTCTAACAGACCTTGGGCTTCCCAGTAGTGCTAGTACCAAAGAAAGATGGTAGTGTGAGATTCTGTGTAGACTACCAGAAATTAAGTAGTTGCACAGAGTCAGAGGCATACCCCATGCTCTGGACAGACAAAGCCCTAAAACAGCTGGGTGGGGCTACGTATCTGGCCACTACTGATTTGACTAAGGGATACTGGGAGGTACCCTTGACTTCTGCTAGAGAAAGGTTGGCTTTTGTAACCCCTTACAGATTGTATGAATTTACCAGGATGCTTTTTGGATTGAAAAATGCTCTAGCAACTTTTCAGAGGCTGGTAGACTGTATCTTGGTAGGAGCAGGGGAATATGCTCTAGCATACTTGGATGACATCGCTATTTACAGCCATTCCTGGCAGGGACATCTCCTGCATGTTAGGGTGGTCTTGGATAGATCAAGTAGGGCAGGATTAACCATTAAACCCAATAAGTGTCAAGTGAGTATGGCAGAGGTCACTTAAGACATAGAGTGTGAAGTGGTAAAATTAGACCGGAATCTGCAGGCTGGAAGCTATTCAAGAGTGGCCGGTTCCTGTTACTAAGAAACAAGTGAGAGCATTTTTACAGACAGTGGGGGTACTATAGGAAATTTGTGCCCAATTACAGTACCATAGCTGAACCCCTTACTGACATAACTAGGAAGAATAAACCAGACAATGTAGTGTGGGCCACAGATTGTGAACAGGCATTCCAAAAACTAAAAGAGATTTTGGGATGCCCCCTTGTGTTAGCCAGCCCAGATTACAGTAAAGAATTTGTTGTACAGGTAGATGCTTCAAATTATGTTGTGGGGGCTCTACTTAACCAAGTTTCTACAGAAGGAGAAGAGCACCTAGTGGTATATCTGAGCCGGAGACTCCAACGTAGTGAAGAGTGTTATGCAGCCATGGAGAAAGAGTGTTTGGCTGTAGTGTGGGCATTGCAAAAGCTGCAGCCCTATCTTTATGGGAGAAAATTCACTATACTCACAGATCATAACCCTTTAACATGGCTGAATAAGGTCAATAAGCAAAATGCCAAGTTACTGAGGTGGAGGTTAGGATTGCAAGCATATGCTATGACCATACAACATCACAGTGGGGTTAATAATGCCAATGCAAATGGATTGTCTAGGAGACGAGTTGGTTAATATTCCCAGGTAGACCCATTTTTCTCATGTGTCAGTTTTCAAGGGTCACTTGAAAATCGTGCTTGAGTCATAAGGGGGAGGGGGGATGTGAAGAAAATGAAACACTGTCATCTGTGTTAACATGTCTGTCAGGAGATTTGTATATATTCTCAGATTAACTTGTATTGTATACCAGCATGTCTAATTGTGAAAATGTAAATTTCCCCTGTTTAAACAGAATGTTTAAAGAATCTGTCAGTGTTTTGATACATTTCTAATTGCGCATGTTTGAGAGGGAGATTCTAAAGTACAAACTGTGGAGAAACAGTTGAGCAGTGGGTGATGTCTTTAGAATGTTCCTGGTTGCTAGGTGATTATTTGAACAGCAAGTGACAGGGAAAAGAACTTTTTCAAACAGCTGACTGTTATTTTTTAAAAATAAGACAGTTGAGACTGTTAACCTGGACAATATAAAAAAGACTGCTGCAGTCAGTTGTTAGTTAGTGATGGACAGTTTGTGAAGACCAGCAGTGAGTGAAGAGCTGCAGTCAGTGGATATCCAGGAAAAAGAACTGAACAAAAACTGTAAGCCTGCCTCTTTGCCTTGCTGTTATGTTTTAGACTAGATCAGGGTTAGTAGTCTCTAGTTAGATTAAGAAAGTTTAGTTATCTAGCTAGTATTTCTAAAACGATGGACTTCTATCCTACACTTTAATTTTGCATTTCTAGTGATTGAATTCTGGTGTTTATTGAAAGTTATTGATTTACATTATTGTAATCATTTTACTTATTAAATGTTTTTCATTACTTTACATTGTGGCTGGAAATAAGTGTGTTCTTTAGAAATTAGAGTGTGCTTATACCTGTTACATTCTCCCCAGGTCAAGGCCTGGCCATTTCTGGTTGTAGCTGTCATTTATTTTGATATTTAACTTTTAATAATTGATCACCCTGGAAGGGTGTGTAGACCTGTCTGATTCTGGTGGCAGTGTTATCATTTATTTTGGGGAGGGGACATAGCTGGAAATCAGTGTCAGGCTTCCCGTAAGTGTTTGTGTGTGTGAGATTTCAATTTATTTTGAGTGTGGGTAAGTCAGAGATCTTAGTGCTCCATAAAAAGGGAATGCATTTTGGGTGGACAGAGGTATATAGTCCAGTCCCAGGAAAATAGTGTGTGTTCATACTGTGCTTTTAAGGGAAATTGTGACATTTTATTCTTCTGTACTCTGTACTGTGGTGTTTTCCATAATGCTCCCACACTGGAGTCAGTAGTTAGGATTGAGGCTCCTTAATTACTGAATGGATTTAAATGGGGGAATGTCACATTAATTGTTGGCAGTCCAGTGGGATATTGGTTGGACATCACATTAACTGGTGGCAGTCTAGTGAGATATTAACCAAATGTCACACCTTTAATAGAAAATTTCACAGCCATAAACCAGTAATCAAAATTAATTTCCTGATTTGCAATAAAATGTAGTAGACAAAGGACTTCACTGCAATATTCTGAGTTTAGAAAGTCATTTTGTGTAAGATGATGTCCAATATAACTATCATGCTTTGTAGAGGGCTTGTGGAACAGGCAAGCAGCACAGGAGGACAAATAATTTCACATAGTGCTTTACATTTGGGAAATGAATAAGCTCAGAGGAATTGAAACCGTAAGAGCGTTACATAAGAATTAAGCCACATATAGCACTTACCTCCAGCTAGTTTCAAGAGCTTCCAGGTGTTTATCTGAACAAGCATAGTAGCCCTTAGCAATGTACAAAAAGATCTGGTGTTGCAGAGGTCCAGATGTGATCTTGCTTCCTGTGTCAAAGTTGGGCACAAACTTTGCTTCACTAAGTGATCTGTGTACAAACTCAAAGCTCAGGCAAGTGGCTAGACAACTTTGTACCTGCAGCAGGCAGGTGGAAGTGGAGTAAAGGACCCACTGCAACAAGCAAAGTGACCCAAAATGAAGGAATATCTTGTGTTGCAATCCTCTGTTTAGCACTGGTCAGGCTGGCGAGTTGGAGGGTGGTAAGTACAGGCTTTGCTGTTTCCTTTGATTATTGGTCATGGAAACATCAGGGTGGAGTTGCTGTAACTGTTGCATATAGTAACATCAGAGAGCTGTGACTGGCAATTTTTGTTCATAAAACAGGCAAAGTAGTAACTTGTTTCTTGGCTGTGTTGTGCAGAAGGATAAAGCTCTGACTGCACCCTAGACAGCCTAAATTTAAGTAGGAGCTCAGGTGATGCAAGAGCCAGTTGTGGAGGGTGGGTGTAAGTTGGTGATACCACCAGCTCACCACTCCTGGGGGTGAGTGATGTGGTTCCAGTTGACCATTCTCCACACCAAAGTCAGACATGTTTTTACTGCTTCAGATCTGGGATATTTGTTTAGTCCTGCCATGCTGCATGCAGTGGGAGGGCATAACAGGGCTTTTTAGTGAGATGTGGATGTTTACATCAGCCACCAGGAGAAGGGGTTAGGCATAAAAACAGAACAGATGTAATGGGTGTTTGAGTGATAACCCTGGCTGCCTGAATGATTGCGTTAGCAGGGATTTCTCTTTACCTGGGGTCAGCACTTCCCCCACCAATACCTGTTGAAAGAAACAAGTTCACAAAGCAGTCAATTATCAGTACAGAAAGTCATACATTTATTTTTCCTTTTAAAAGAGTGTGCCAAATGCCAGATAGAGAGACGTAGATTCCATCTGACCTATGGATGAACACCACTGGACTTCCAAAACAAACCATTTTTATAAGGTTTTGAGCGCATGTTTTTAATTTTCTTCTGTCCATTATCCAATAACTGGATGTTAAAGCTTCAAAACAGACTAATAAAGTCTGGTGATAGCCTTATAAAAGCAGACATTTTCAGTGTTCAAAGTGGACCTGATGAAGCTCAGGTGAAAGTGTTTCCTTAAGTGTAGTTCTATAGTTGTAGCTCATGATATGGTCTCATGGTTTGTTTGTTAGAAGTTAAAAATAAAACCTGTTAACTAAGAATGAGGTTCCACAGGCTGCTGAACTGGTAAACCTTCATGGATCTTTTAGGAATATTCAAATAAGGGGCTAACCTCTTAGGTTTTGGGATTGGCTCATTATTTTTTTCATCTCCCAGATTTTCCTCCAGTCAGATCCCATGGACCCCTCCCACCATTGTCTGTAACTACCTTTAAGTAACTGAACTGTTGAATGTAATGTATTAGAACTAGAACTCGTCCATCTGCCTACTTAACTGAATAAACTACTGGAAACTTCAACAAGGTGTCTTTATTCCTCCCACAAGTAGGATATCAGAGAGAGAGAGTCTCCTAGATCTGCCAGCTAAAGTGATTTTATCTGAACTTATTCTTTGTACTCTGTTTCTCACAGGGAACAAATGGGTGAGGAACAGCTCTGGTTCTGTGATGCATAAATAGGACAATATATTGCAAGCAGGACTGATGGTCAGTTGGAAGCAAGGGACACCCTCCCCCAGAAAAAAAATAGTACTAGTAACCTGTTTTATGGTGTAATGGAAGAGGTAGCAACTGCTGCCGGCCCTTCTTTTTCTGTCTTCCTGACAGTGCTCCAAATTTTCTTTAAGGAATCCTGCTGTTGCTTTTGTGTTATGTCCTCATGCTGCTGGAGTCAGCACTTTAGTGTGTCTGCTACTATCTGTTCATAAGCCACAGAAGGGGCTCCTTGTGCTGTTTTGTTGACTAAGGTGAGGTGTGTTGGTGTTACAACGCTAATGTCTCTGGTATAGCTGCACACCAAGTCCTTCAGTAAATATTTAGAAAAACAATTGTTTACAATTCTGCAGGCAATTTTAATATGTAATAACAGCTGAAGAGACATGCAGTGATAATTACAGTACATGCCATTTTCAGATATTGTGAAGTTAATAGCATTACTTATAAAGTGGTGAACATCAAATGTTAATTTCTACTGAAGGTCTCTTAGTACCATCACAGTACCTGGTTCTCCAGTTCTGTTACAAACTGGGATCACTTGCCCCCTTTCCATAAGTCTGTGTGGGTTTTTTTTCCAGGTGCTCCCTTATGCTGAAGGCATGTTATCCCTCCATATTGCTTGTGGGTAAGTTTGCAGTTTTAGTGTGTAAGTGCGAGTTTGTCCAGACTTTGATGTCGACCTTATGCTTATTAGAAATAGATGTATACTGGATTAACAACCACTGGGGCCAAGGCATGTAGCCATCAAAAGTGAGAATCAAACCTTACACTGTGGGCTAGTGAGGTAAACACTTTAACCATTAAGCCACCCTTCAGGGTGGTATGGCCGAACTGAGTAATGGAATAGGCTTTAGCTACTCATGACCTTAAATTGGATAAAGTGGGTATTTGAGAAAGAATCTTTTTGAATTAACATTTTTGCTTCAGTAGCTGGGTAATTTCGCCTTAAAGTTACCAAGAAATAGGTCTATATTAGTGCATGTCAGAACATGAGCTTTGGCTTGCATTACTGTCATGTCAGCTGCTGTTCATTCTGGGTCTGTTTCCTTATTTGTAGACACCAAGAGCCTGAAGACTTCCTTACAAAAATTGTACCCTAACACAGTAACCTTTTGCATACTTGCAAGATTGCTAATTATGGGATCTGACTTGATCTTGGAGGATAGCGGCTGATGTCCTTGGTTGATCACGGTTGCAGTATTGCTTGCATATGGGAATTATCCTCCCAGGGATACTATATGTCTGGCTATTATACCAAAGCTTTGGTGTCTTCCTCTCACAATATGTCTGACCTTTTGACCCAGAAGCAAGAATGTCAATTCGTATATTATGGACATGCAGGAGTGGAAATCCTAAAAGCTTTCTTGCTGCCAGTCCAGTAAGAGAGACTTCATCTGTCAATTTAGACAGCCATCTGTTCTGAGCCAGTTTCATTGTGACCAGGCAGAAAAGTATCCCTTTATGGAACCTTAATGTTTCCTTTAACTTTTGGCTGAAAAGTTGATAATTTCATGTCAGCAAAGAGAGACAAATGTGACTGCTGGAGGCAGATACCATATAAAGATAAACTTTTGAAGTGGTTTTTCGGTCTAGGTCCTAATCACAACTAGAAGGAATGCTCCATTAGCAAACCCTTTGTTCCTAAAATGTTGAGTCAGTTAGCTTCTTTCAACATTTATTTAGAAAACAGAGACTAATGGAGTTCAGTCAGGATAGGATGGCCTCTGAATCTTCCAAGTTGGATGTCCCTCAGCAGCCATGAGATAGGTTTAAGAAGTCATAGCCTTCCAAAGTTTCTGTTTTCTGGTCAGACCCGATATTGCGGCTGAGCTACTTGACAAACCCACAGACTGTCTCCTGTTTCACTTGCTGCTATCATGACTCTGCTGGAGGCCACCAAGGCACTGCATGCAGACACTTTCCAGCATGGCCATTTATGCAGCAGGTTCAGCCATGATGGTAGAAATCCAGCTTATATTCTTGCAGGGACCTGGGGGCTTACCTTAAATTCTTGTCTAAAAGGACAGTATGTTTCTGCTGATGCTCCTAAGAAGCAGTAGCAGAAGAAAAGCAAAACAGACTACTAATGCTTCTTCTGCGCCTAAGGACCCACAGAAAACTGCCTTTTCCCAATGGCTTTTTAAGGTAACTATGTCTCTAAAGCTACTTCATTTCTTCTTCTGAATAGGAAGACTCTGAATCAGAAGTGGAATCTCTGGTTTATTACTCCCAGAATCCACTCTGTAGTAAGTTTTAAATCAAAGGATGGTTCTCTCAGAGGACACAGTTTTAAAAGTTATGCAGCTTTTTCAGTGGGAGGGAAGGCAAGAGTCTGATGTGCAAAGAAGGTGTTATGACTTGCTGTACATAGGAGTTGTCAAAACTTGTACAGTGCCTCCTTTGCTATAGGCTTTACAGGATACCATTGCCACAGCTTGTTTAAACTGAGATTCCCAACCTTCAGCACCTAAAGTACCTGATATGTTTTATAAGATACCAGGTACACATTTCTTTACAAATTCATTCTTCAGAACTGGCAGTAATGTCTATTGAATCCAACAAACTGACTAAACAGATTCAATGTGTTAATGCTTTACTTGCTAATAAAGGTAGTTGGGCTGTGGAGAAGTACAGAAAGAAATGTGTACATTTCTGCTGTGCTGTCTTTCTGTGACATTAACTACTGAATCCATATTATTAAGTATCTTTTTTCTATTCTGGATGATATGAGTTAGTCTCAGACTTGCATGAGTCGGACAATAAAACTTCCATTTTGTCTCTGTTCAGATTTGCTACTCTAACTCTATTAAATACAGTTATGATGTTGTGGGTGCATCTTCTAGAGCTGCTCCTGTGCAGTCTGTTTTAAGGAGGTACTCCTGGCTAAGGTTGCAGTCTGTCAGAAGACATCTTCCAGATTATTGGATGCCCCTCTGGACAGGGAATGTCTTTTTTTGGCCCTGCAGCTCCTGAAATCTTCAAAAACCTGCAGGAAAGAGAGCTCTTTGTTTGTGACAGTCTTCCCTATCTGTCCCCCTCTTCCCACTTCTACCTCAGCCTGTCCACTCTTTCTCTCTCAAGGAATGTTTCTCACTCCCTTCCAGTATAGAGACTTGTAGCTTCAGATCACTGAGTCCTCAATATCATCGAGAAAGGTTTTGCACTAACCTGGCTTCTCCCTCCAACCCATTCTGGTATAGTATGAGTGCCCCCAAACCAAGGGCAACAGGATTTACCCATTCTGCAGGATATTTTCCATTCAGAAGATATAGAACATATTCTCACTCCATCAGCAAAAGAAAAAAAAAAGTTTTTATTCTCAACTGTTTCTAGTCCGGAGAAAGGAGGGCACTTGGGGGCCATTCTGGATTTATCTGTACTTGATATATTTTTAGTGGTGCCAAAATACAGATGCTCATCTGCAACAATTTCTACCACTAATCCTTTCTTGGTTACCCTGGATACCAGTCTTCATATCCCCTTTCATCTAGATCACAGATAATTATTTGGACTTTGTGCCTTACAATTTCATTTTCAATTCTCTGCTTTGCCCTTTGGTCTTCCTACAGCTCCAAGGAAATTTACCAAATGTCTAGCCCCTGTCATAGCACTCTGCAAGATCTACAGTATACATATCTACCCCTATCTAGATGATATTCTCCAGGCCTCTTTAAGATACAAAACAAACAAAGCACCCAGTAACAGCTAAATGCAGTCCTTGGATAAAATGTGAAAACTGAATAAAAGCCTGGAAAAACCACCACAGTGAGAATCACTTCCTCCTTTAATAGAAACAAACAAACAGAAACAAACAAACAGGTAAACTAATAAAATCCAAGAGCTCTAGTAAAAGATGAGTGCTTTTGTTTTGTTTGATTTCAAGCAGTTCTTCAGAGTATTTATTTTATTCTCGCTAGTTTGAACTCACCGTCACTTTCAGACTTGGTCAGTCGGCTAATAGTATTATAAAAATAACACTTTTGAGCATGACTTCAATGCTTTTGTACTGCCTACTCCAACACGCGCTTTCTAATTCCAGCAGGTTCTCTCTCTCTCTCTCAACTCATTGGCTGGCTCTCTGCTGCAGTCACATTCTCATGCTCATGCTCGTGGTGGTTTTTCCAGGCTTTTATTCAGTTTTCACTCTTTAAGATACAAGCTCTCGAGTTCATTGTGGAACTTATTCTTTGCTTGGGTTTCACCATAAACTTGAAAAAGTTGGTCAGTATCTGGTTTTCCTAGTCTGCCATCTGAACACTGTCTCCATGATGGCATTTCTTCCTCAGGAAATTATTCAGATTCTTAATGTCTTAATTGCTGTCTCTCCTTCTCTTAGAATTGACACAGCAAGGTGATATTGAGAGCCCTGAAGTGTGTTGCTTTGGACATACAAATACCTTTTGCCAGACTCCAATTGAGGAAGATTCAGTGGTATCTCAAATCTGCTTGGCCACAGCTCTGACACCCCTTGAACTTCCCAAGTCCCTCTTGCCCTTCATTCAGAAGGTATTCTTTTGGTGGATCAACTTGATATTACCAATCCAGGAGTTCCCTCTCCTTGGTAGGAAGTTTCCACAGATGCTTCAGACTTGGCTTCGGGAGAATTTTCTAGGAAAAGTAAAAGCCCATGGTGTATGATCAAGGCAAGGCAGAAGCTGTCACATAAATGTCAATGAAATGAAAGCCCTGATCCTGGCTATTCAGTTTTTACATCACCTTTGGTCTCCAGGAGGCCTCCAATCCTCACAGATAATACCACTGTAATATTGTATGTCAACAAACAGGTAGGGGTAAAATCTTACCTCTGCAGATTTGCTGTGAAAGCCTGGGAGATAGCTAACACAATCTCTTCCCTCACAAATGGATGTTGAACAGAGAGGTCTTCCATCAGGTTACCATCATTGGGGAATTCCACAAATAGATGTATTTGCCTCCACTTTGAGCAGGCAGCTCAGACTGTTTTGCTCCAGAGTTCCATACCCAAATACTATGTGAATATTTGATGTGTGCAAGAATTTATCGTAACTTTAAAATTCTATGAGCAATAATATGTTGGTAAGTTTGGGATAAGCTTGTCTAGGCTTAAAATGGCTGTTGGCTGATAGCTTGGCAACCACCTATGAACCTATGTCAGTCTCATGGAAAGGAAATTCCTTTATGCTTTTCCTCCCTTTCATCTGATTCCAAAGTTCCTTCCTAAAATTGAGAAGGACAACCCAAAGATGCTGTTGGTAACACCTTTTTTGCATAGAAAGCATTGGTTGCCCCCCCCCCCCCCATCTAGCCAAGGTCAATCATTACATGTTACATCGCAAAACAAAAGGGATCTGTCACTCAACCAAACTTGCAAACCTTAAACTCAATAGTTTGCATGATAGGAGTTTTTTGAGATGTTAGGGTGCTAGAAAACATGTGACAAGAAAATTTGTTTCCAAAATGGAAATGTTTTTCTATTTGGTGCCAAAAGAAAAAAAAGCAGGGCCCATATCATATGGGTATTCCTACTGTGACATTGTCCCTACTCCAGGCCAGCAATCAAGGAGACTCAATCCTCCCCACTGACTCCCTCGAGGGATAGTCACTAAAAGTAAAGATGGATTCACAGAGTATTTTTAGATGTAGCTTCCTGCACCAAGTACAGTTTCCCCTAAGAGCACGCAAGGAGCACTCTCCACATTTGAGGCTGAAATTTTCAGGCCCCCACAAAACTCCACACTAACCACCTTGGAGCTCGGTATCTCTGATCCTAGTAGCTGACAACATACACTTGAATATTTGAGTTTTACACACACACACACACACACACACACACACACACACACACACACCTGGGAAAAGCTGCAACAGATTTACTAGTTGTGCCTCTTTCTGCCCAGATTCAGAGGTAATCAGGCTGCCACCAGTCAACTACTTTAAGGGTATTACAAAGGGTACCCAATTATACTGTGTACAACTAATAATAATAATAATAATGGAGTGTGGCCAGAGCAACAAGGCTTTCAGGAGCGGCCACAGTGTCAACAAAATAAGCATAAGTACTCTCAAGATGTGAAAAACATTTTCTAAAAGACCAGTCACAGTAAAAGGTATAAAAATATTTAATAATAAATAACAAAACAGAAAACAAGAGAATACTGAATATAATAAACAGAGTTCAACCACAGAGATTTCAAAAATAATTATTTATTTATTTATTTTTTTATTTTATTTACATTTGTTGACTGGGAATGTCCGACTGGACGCAGGTCCATTTTCAACGGAGGCCCGGGGAGAAAAGCTCCACAAATTAAAATATTACAGACATAGTTACAGATGAAGAATCGTAGCAATTAAAATATTACAAACATAGTTACAGATGAAGAACATAATACATTCAGTAGATAACTAGCATCTGTTCTATCATAGCAGATATTAACAATTGTTGCAATAAGTCACTGCTATATAATAAGTAGATAGGCATGGAAGTATCAGAGCTTGCTGTAATCAAAGGTAGTTTGTGGGGTGGAAAAGAGGTAGAGGGTAGATGGAGTGGGAGAAGTTACAGGTGAGAGTTACAAGGGCATAGCCAGCATGTTTTTAGGTGCGCTTTAAGTAAAGCTTTGAAGTGGGTGCATGATGGTAGAGAGGTTATTGTGGGGGAGAGGGTGTTCCATAATTTGGCTGTAGCGCTGGAGAATAGTGCTTCTCCAGCAGTGTTATTTGCTCTAGTAACCTGTAATTGATTTTTGTTGCTGGATCATAGTGGTCTGGTGGTGAGATAGGGTTGGAGTAGATACTGGAGGGATGGGACCTTTAGAGGATGGTTAACCAGTTTGTGGGCGAGTGCGAGTTGATACCATTGAAGGAGGTGAGGGAGTTCTAACCAACCTAGTTCAATAAGTGAGAGACAGTGGTGACTGTGGTAGGATGCCCCGGTAGCAAATTTGGCGATTTTGTTGTAGGCAGTCTCGAGTTTATTTAGATCGCATTACCTTGGGTTGGTATATATTGGAGAGGCATAAAGTAGGGTGGAGATGAGGTGTGAATTTGCAACTGAAATCCTAGCTGCTTTGGTGAGGAGTTGCTTATTTCTGTATAAGGCTCCTAGTTTTTGGTGGACTTTGTTTATGGTCATGGATATGTGAATGTCAAATTTGAGATTGTGTATTTTGACACCTAGCAATTTGGTGTGATCTGTTGGGTGGTAGTGGTGTTGTCTTTTGCTGTGATTTTAAAGTCAGAGTTGTTTTGAGTATGTTTGGTGGGTTTGAAGATGAGGAGTTTAGTTTTGTTTGGGTTGAGTATTAACTGGGCATCGGATAGCCAAGTTTCAACAGAGGAAAAGGCATCCTGTGTGACGTTTATCAGTTTGGGTAGGGACTGGGCTGAGCAGATGATGGTTGAGTCATCTGCATATTGTATGAGTGTGCCATGTTTGGTGGCAGAGGCTAGATTATTTGTGAAACTAGAGAAGAGTAGGGGTCCAAGGATGGATCCTTGGGGAACACCAATAGAGACATGTAGTTGGGGAGATGTGTCATTTTGCCATACAACAGATTGCTGGCATTCAGACAGGTAACTTAGAAACCAGTTGGTGACTGATTGAGAAAAGGATAGGTTATTGAGTACAGAGAGGAGTTGTTTGTGTGGGACCATGTCAAATGCTTTAGATAGGTCTAGGAAAGTAGCAGAGGAGAGATGGCCATTGTTTTTATGGTGAAGGATAGTGTTAGTAAAAGAGAGTAAGGCAGTGGTGGTGGTGCCATGGTTTGGTCGGAAACCATGTTTAGTATTAGAAAGGAGGTTGTTAGTAAGGATGTAGTCTGAGATTTGAGAGTGAATGTATCTCTCTAGTATTTTGGTGAGTGGAGATAGAATCGATATGGGGCGGTAGTTGGTTAGTTCTGTGGAGGGGCCGCCTTTGTGAAGGGGAATAATGTGTGATATTTTCCATAGTGTAGGGATGTAGCATTCTGACAGAGATCGGTTAATCAAGATGGATACTGGGTAGGCTAGGGCGTCAGCTGCAATTTGTAGGAATTCACTTGGGAGGTTGTTTTCTGCTAATTTTGTGGGTTTAAGTTTAGTTAAGAGTTTTCTTATGTTGGAGGTAGGAATGGGAGAATATGAGAAGAGTGTGGGGAGATTACTGGGTGAAGGTGTGTGGTGTAGGGAAGGGGGGGTTGAGTTGTCTAGCTAGTGATAGTACGGTTTGTGTGAAGTGTGTGTTGAATGAGGTAGCAATATTTTCTGAGGAGTGAGGAATGTTAGGTGTATGGGTATTGATTTTACCTGGGTGGAGGATGGAGTTTATGGAGGTCCAGAATTGTTTGGGGTTGTGTTGGGAGGAGTTGAGGGCAGACTGGTAGTATTGGATTTTGTCCTCCTTTATTAGCTTTTTGATTCTATTGCTTAGTTCTAGGAATTTCTGTCTAGCTGAGCGGGTTTTGGTTTTGCGCCAGTGTTCCCAGGCTTTATCTCGGTTTTTCATTTCTGACCTAGTGGTTTTCTGTAGCCATGGGGGAGGGTTGGGCTTTGGTTCTGGTAAGTCTTATGGGGGCATGGCTATTTAGGATGTTTAGGAAGGTAGTATTGAAAAATTGGACTGTGTCATCTAGGCTGAGGTAATTTAGAGGGTGCCAGTTACATTCTTTGAGGGATATGATGAATGTGATTGGGTTAAAGTGTAGTTTTTTTTACATATTTGACAGTAGATGACAGGTTTAACTTGGTATAGGTGTTTTTTGAGTAGGAATGTTGGGGAATGATCACTGAGGCTATCCGATAGGCAGCCTGCTATATAGGACTGGGGAATCTTGCTGACTAGTATCCAATCCAGGGTAGTGTGCTTGTTGGAGTTTTTATTTATTCTGGTTGGTGACTGGACTATTTGGGTGAAGCCATGAAGGTTTAGATGCTGGGTTGGATGGTTGCCGCAACAGGATTGCCAATCAATATTGAAGTCACCTAAAATTATGGTCTCTTGAGATAGATGGTGGGTAGTCCAGCTGAGGAGGTTTTGTAGGAGAGGGATATTTTGGCCAGGTGGGAAGTAGCATCCTATTATGTTGATGGTTTTATTTTGGTTTATTTTCAGGTTGGTATATATTATTTCTTCACTGGCAATTTGGGGAGCTGATGAGTTTAGAATCTGGATGTTTAGATGCTGTTTAAATATTATAGCTATACCACCTCCTTTCTTGTTTAGTCAGTCTAGTCTTAATATGTTGTAACCATTAGGGAAGATTTGCTCACTGGTAATGTGAGGTTTTAGCCAGGTTTCTGTCAGGATGATTATATCTGGGGAGTATAAGTCTATGGTGGCATGGAGTTCACAGACTTTGTTGGCTATACTTCTGATATTTAGGCTTAGCAGAAGGAGGTCATTTGGTTTTCTACTGGCTGGGATTTCGGAGATGTGGTTGTTAGTCTGATTATTAGAAGTGGGGTTGGAGATGGAGGGGCCAGGATTGGGGTGGATGTCTCCACTGAGGGCAAGTTTTGATATGCATGAGGTTATTAGTTTTGTCAGTTTGTGAAAGAGTTTGCATTTTAGGGAAAGTTTGTGATTGGGTGCAGTCAGTAACAGATGTGGTGGGAGGGTTATTTTGTTAACTTGTAGGGATGCATTTAGTTTTAGTATTTTAGTTGATAGAATATGTGGGGGATGCATAGGGATGGTTTTTGAGTTGGTGGGAGAGGAGCAGAGTGAGGGTGAGTCATGAGTGATGGAGTGAATAGTTGTACAGTGGAAGTGGTTGAGTGGGGGTATAATGGAGTTTTGGTACGATGCAAGATATGCAAGGAGAGGGTATGCAAAGAGTATAAGTATGGTATGCTTATTCATGTTAGCAGAAGAGGAGGGGTAGTAGTGGGAAGATGGTGGATTTAGAGTTGGGTGTATTGTTGTGGTTGGTGGTAAAAATGATGTCCTAATAAAGGTAGGACCACCGGGGGTGGGTGGGAATTGGGGGCAGAGTGGGGAGCGAAGTGGGCAGAGACCTGTTAGCTGCTCATAGGAGGGGTTGTGGGCTGGAAAATAGTCAGAAAACAGAGAATACAGGCCTTTATATAACTTCTGTCCTGTGCATTCCTAGTGGGGGAGGAGGGTAGGGACTAATTGCAGGAGGAGTCCTGTGAGAGTGATTGACAGGTCTTCCAACCAGATTATGGAAGATGGGCAATTCAAACAAAAACAATCAATCAATTGACTCAAACTGTAGGTAAGTGATATGGAAAGAGTACCAAGGGAATAGATGAAATATAGTTAGTTTTTCACAGTTACAGAAAACAGTGCTAAAACTATTCTTCCTGTCTAAAGATTACTGTTCCCTGACTACTCACTGAAGCAAGGCAGGCTGATATGTGTTAGTTTCTTACCACAGCAAAAGCCAGATGATGTCTCTGTCTCACTCTCTCAGACTGAGTGAATCTCACGGACTGACTGTGTGGATGTGCAAGATATAAATCATGTCAGAAATCTTTCCTGTCAGATTCTAAAGTGCTGCTGTTCAGATGGTTAGAAGATGACATCACCTCTGGTCACCTGACTCTGGTACAATACCTGCACAGAGCTTTACTAAGATCTGTGGCAGCATCTGAAAGCTGTAACACAAATTCAAAATGTCCACCCTTCTAGGGTTCTTTGATAAACATTCACATTTGATCAGTTACAGCAGTACAACCTAATATACATTTTTAACCTAGTAACTTTGCAAACTTATTTTTTAACACCAGCATCTCTACAAATCAGAGAGTTAAGCAAATGACATTTAAGTTTTTTTTTCACAAAACTCCAGCTGGCTTTGCTAGCATATGTGCATATATGCTATGATACTCTCCCTGGCACAGATGGGACTACCACATATCATCACACCTACTATTCTCTCTCATCTGTGTGAGCTGCTCAATTCAGTACTGGCATATTCTTGCCTTAAAGCTCAATTGTCAGCTGTCTCCACCTGCTTGCCTTTCGATACAGCTCTTTATACATATTTTGAGGTCAAACAGTTTCTAAATCTTATCCTCTGCATATAGCCACCAGTCAAATCTGTTCCTTGTCCTCCTTGGGACTTGTGTTTTGGAAAAGTTGACATTCCTTCCTTTTGAGCCAGCCTCTTCTCCATCTCTAAAATTTTGCACCTAGAAGACTGTGTTGCTGTTAGCCCTCACTTCAGCAGAATTTGTTTCTGAGTTGCAGGTCCTCATCTTTTTCTCATCTTTCATAAGTACCAGGGTATCCCTTAGGACTAATCCTTCTTTTATGCCTGAGGTTGCCAATGGAATGTCTCTAAACCAGTCTATTAATTTGTCTACCTTCATCCCAAATCCTTAGTATTGAAACAGAGTGCGAAGGATTAGTCCAGATAAAATCACTTTAGCTTACAGATCTAGAAGACACAGTCTCTGATGCCATCCCTTTGGAAGGAAAAAATGTCTTGTTGAAGTTTCAAGTAGTTTATTCAGTTAAGTAGGCAGAAGGGCAAGTGTTCTTGTTGTAAACAGTATCCTCAGAACAAGAACACTCATCCATTTACCTACTTTACGGTGGTGCAGTGGTTAGCATTGTCGCCTCACAGCAAGAGGTTCTCCGAGTCCATCCTCGGCTGGGGTGCCTTCTGTGCGGAGTCTGCATGTCCTCCCTGTGGTCGCATCAGTTTCCTCCGGTTTCCTCCCACATTCCAAAGACATGCAGTAGGTGGATTGGACACTCTAAATTGGCCCTAGGTGTGTGTATGTGTGTGTTTGCCTTCTGTGGCTGGCAGCTCGACACTGTAAAACTCCACTGCCAATCATGAGCGGACAGGTGACGCTCTGTGGCGACCCCTAACCGGGAAAAGCCGAATGAAGAAGATCTTATCTGGCCTAATCCTTTGTACTCTCTCTCTCTCTCTCATTGGTCCTAACACCCTGTTGTGGGTCCCAGGTTACCAGAAGTGACTCAAGATTTCTGGATTAACTTTGTTTTTGATCCTCAAAATAAGGAGGAAATACTTTTGCATTCCCTAGCCATTCATAGACCGCTCAGGTTTTATTTAGACAAAACTAAGGGTATTAGAACATCTGATACATTATTCATTTATTTTCAGGATTACAAAACACAACAAATCTCTTGATTCATTTCCTTTTCTTGTTCTTATCCTGGGAAATCACTTCCATACAAGGTTAATGCAAGGTCTCTCTGCCAGGACCGTTGCTGCTTCTGCTATGTTTTTCAAGGGTTTGGACCAAAAATCCATTACACTTGGTCTTCCATTCACACCTTTACGAAACACTGGAGCTGGATTCCCCTCGATCAAGCATTCAGTGAATGCTAGACTCAAGTTCCACTCCTCAGTCCTCCTCCCAGATATTCTGGAAAAGAAAAAAAACTGCGAGAATCTTCTCATATATTCAAAATATACTTAAAAATTGTTTTTTTCTTTGCAAATAATGGATGAATTAGTCTTAATTTCATTGTTTGGACTAAAGCAATGTTTTTTTATTATGTAACTCCTGCATATAAAATTATTACCACAATGGTTAATACTTAAAAACTACTTTATTCAACCTAACCTTCCCATAAAGTTAAACATATTCAAAGTTTTGCTACATGTAGTTTCAACACTGGACCTCTTGAAATTTGTCCATTAAGTCCTGGGGAGGTACCTGCATTCAACCACAGCTGCCACACCAGTTCTTGGTATTCAACACGTTTCCCATTGTGGTTATTGGGAAAACAGGAGTCATTTCCAAAGTATTTTTACTGGTTTCAAGTTTACCATACAGCCCAGAACACAGAAAAGCTGCCTAGGAACAGAAAAACATACATTTAAGTTTATCACTGGAGAGAAAGAAAGAAAGAGAAATGAGTTTGCAAACACTAAACTTTGCAGATTGAAAGTTAGACAAAACCAGAAGCCTGAAATTATTTTGCGTTAGCTTCCGTGAGTTGTAAACATCAATGTGGTATACATCACCAAGTTCCATTTCATTTACAGAATTTGTGTAAATTGTACAGATTACCCTAAATACTTCATCCATTAATCTTAGGGGGGCTTCCATAGTAGTCTTCCTGTAGCCCCCGAGTACTATGACCAGTTCTCCAGTATCTGGTAACATGGCTGTCATTCCATTTGTGCCAGACTGATTGCACTAAGTGTTCTAAGTCAGGGTAGCTGCTGTCTTATGCTTACCCAGCTGTTCACTGATTATAAAATTGATAGGACAGCCTGCAAGAGATGTAAACATTTAAGAAGCATGGAGGCAAACTAATTGCATCAGTCCAGTGTAGGCAAGTATACAGCCGCAACACCACATCAGTCCCAGTACACCACTAAGTGTGTAACTTATGCTGGGTTACTGGTCTTTTTTCCCCTTTCTTGGTGGTTGCTACCATTGCCTATATTTTTTCAGATATGTGCACTGGGTCTATATCACGAAATCAAACTTCCAAAATATCGAACACTATAAGTTTGAGCTTGGAAGATCTAATTCAGATAACATTGAAACTTCAAAACAGCAAATTTTTTCCAGGGAAAAAATTTGCTGTTCGAAAAACCCACACATAACACAATCATAACAAACCCCTTCAAAACCTACACTAAACCTAACATACACCACTGTCTATGCACTATCCTTAACCCAGCCCTAACCCTAAAGTCCGTCACTATCGCACACTTACCTGACCTGCACCCTAACCCTAAAGTCCGTCACTATCGCACACTTACCTGACCTGCGCCTTAACCCTATAGTCCGTCACTATTGCACATACCTGACCTGTGCCTTAAACCTATAGTCTGTCACTATTGCACACTTACCTGACCTGCGCCCTAACCCTAGAGTCCATCACTACCCATTCGTACACTTACCTTGACCCGGTCCGAAAATGCCGAAGCCAGAGAAACGGCCAACCAAATTCTTTCACTGGGAAGGAATTCAGGTTTCCTCGGCTTTGACATTCTCATCTTTCGAACTACCAAGTTCGGCCTTCCGGTATTCGGCATTCTTTACGTTTGATTTCGCGATAGGAACCCTGTGCCCCATTGGGGAACCTTCTTTTGCTTGTATTTTTCGGTAAATGATTTGTTAATATCTGCTGATAGAGAGATCTGTGATTGTGGTAGCAGATACCGTATAAGGACCTATACTTTCATTGTTTATTTTGTAGGGTAGACTTGGGCATTGTATTGCCCGCGGGCTACATCTGGCCCTTTGGCTGTCCCTGACCAGCCCATGAGAAGTTAGACAAAACCCCTGGAATTATCTGATTGTGTCTGTACGTAGCAATTTATGTGGTACAGTAACACAAAGCCTTTTATTCTAGCAACTTTCTAAGATTATGTACGAGCAATATTTAAAATATGTCCCTGGTTTTGAGCCTTTGTCCCCCCCATGAAATTTGACTTTGATTTCTTGTGTTAGCGTTGAGAGGTATGGTTGAGTGTCAAGTGCATTCTACAAGAGTGAGTGTTAAGTGCATTTTACAAGGAGCTGAGAGCTTCAGTCGAAGAGAAGTTTAGTGATGCTTATGCCAAGTCTGTTTACAATGTACAACTGTTTAGCAAATGATAATCACTGTTGTGGTGAAGTATTTAAAAGCATTGTAAGTAGCACAACAGGTAGTATACTTGCTTTTGATGCAGAAAGCTATGGGTTCTCCTCCCACAGTATATGTAGATGGATTGCTGATCCCATACTGTGTTGTATTTTAATAGGGGTGGATGCTGCAGTCCTTAGTTACAGATCTATTCAATGGGAGATTATTCAGATGACTTACCTTTGTAGAGACTGGGCATTGACTGAGATTGGTTGATTGTAATGACAGAAGTAGAGACTTTTAATGACAAAATGTTCTGAATTGGGCAGGTTTTTCATTCTAGGTTCATACATCTTGTTTCATTGCTTACTGGAAAAATATTTGAAACTACAAAATAAAAACATGCTCTAACTTGGTGCTGTATTATACAGGGAATATCATTTAATACAATCAGGAAAGTGTATTCATGTATGCATGGTCCTAACAATGTGCAAGAGGCCTATGACTGAAAAACAGCCCAAAGGTAAACTTAATCCATCATTGCACTCTATATGCATCTTCAGGATTTCATGGACCGTGCTATCCCAAATAAAACCAAGACTCCTTCCTCAAGCAAGAAGAAACCAGTCTGGTGGACCCTGGCCATAAGCAAACTTTACAATAAAAGGAGGAGACTTGTACCAAAAAAGGCCAAATCTCAAGTAGAAAAATCATCTCTGATCAGCATTAGTAATAAATTGAGGGCCCTCATCAAGTCAGCTAAGCTAATTTTGAAAAGAAAGTTGCCAAGGATAACCATAAGGCCTTCTATGGCTACATCAAAAACCTAAATGGCAACGCTCAGTTCTGTTCTGAGCTAGTACAAAATGGAACAAAATACACTGACCCTTCCGACATTGCCAACATCTTGGCTGACAGGTTCAATGCAAATCCCCCCCCCCCTCACCACCTACAGGGCCTATTACCATTCCAGGGGATTGTGTAAGTCCAATTATTACTGATACATTGGTTAACAAGGCTCTATCTAAAGCTAAAAACACTGCCTCCATGGGACCAGATGGTGTACCAGGCTGTGTCATACGCGAGCTCCAAAAGGAATTAGCCCCACATCTTAATACCCTGTTCAGTCTCAGCCTCTCCACAGGATATGTGCCCATAGAATGGCGCACGGCAACGGTGGTCCCACTACACAAGGATGGGGCCACAACTGACCCTGGGAAATACCGACCAATAAGCCTGACCAGTCTGATCTGTAAGGCTATGGAGCGAATCATTATGGAACTCATAAATGGAGAGATTGGGAACCTCCAATCGCTGGATCCCACACAGCTCAGCTTCGTCAAGGGCAGATCATGCCTCCTGAACCTGGTGGATTTCTTTGAGACAGTTACTCAAGCTAAAGATAAGGGAAAGGAGGTACACACGGCTTACCTTGACCTTGCTAAATCATTTGACACCATTCCGCATTCAGGTATTATTGATAAGCTCACCAGCCTGGGCATAAACCCTTACGTCACAAGATGGATCGCAAACTGGCTCTCAGACAGATCCCATAAAGTAAGAGTAGTGGGATCTATGTCCGAATCCAAACCAGTAACGAGTGGTGTGCCTCAGGGCTCTGTTCTGGGGCCCCTCCTGTTTGGCATATACTTCTCAGAAGTACAGGCAAGCACGGAAGGGCTGTGGCTGACTAAGTTTGCGGACGACTGCAAATTGGATGCTATAATAGAGTCTCCGGCCGACATGGAGGTCCTCCAGAAGGGCCTAAATGAGACTGATGCATGGTGTCAAAGCCATGGTATCAAGCTAAATGCAAAAAAATGCGTAGTAATCCCCTTTGGAAAAAACAAAGTACCCGCAAACTACAACATAGGAGGTAATCCCCTGAAATCTGAAGAAGAAATAAGGGATCTAGGGACCCAAGTAGATAGTCAGCTTTCCTTTGATAACCATGTTGCCAAAGTGGTTAGAAAATCCTTCTATGTGACCCATCTGATCATGAAAGGGTTCGCATCAAGATCTAAGGATGTAATGGTGCCCCTCTACTCTTCCCTCATCAGACCCATTATTGAGTACAATGCACCAATTGGAATGTACCTGGCTAGACATCTCCAGCAGCTGGAGAGACCACAGAGGTACCTAACCAAAAGGATTACTGGATTCAAACAGTTGCCCTATGCAGCATGATTGAAAAAGCTAAGACTGTTCTCTGTTGCATACCGCTTTCTCAGAGGCGATCTCTGTCTAACGTACAGAGCCATGTCCAACCCAGAATCGTTGAACATGCTCCATCTTAGCAAAACCAAATCTCCTCCAGCTACACGCTCTAGGGATATAAACCTCAACACAACAATGAATAGAACATGCTGGAGGGATAGATTCCCTTCGTAGAGACTTCCCTTACTATGGAACAGGGTCCCAATCTACATAAGACAGATCCCCTCACTATCACTCTTCAGGAGGAACCTTGATGAGTGGATGGGTAAGAGTAAGTTCACACCGGGGATCACACCAACAGCACTACTAGGTAGGGGCCAAGGGTACTAGCTGCTAGTACAAGGCTCTAGGGAACTACTTATAGGGGCAGTGAATACCGCACAACGTTGCTGGGCTAATATATGCCTTCGGGCAGATAGCCCAGTACCAACCTATGAACCTATTGGCCAGTTGCATTTTCTTTGAATGTGAGTTTCAGTGAACGTGAGTATGAAGGGCAGAGAAGTTTTAATGCTAAAAAGAATAAACACCAAAAAGAATTCTCCAACAAAAAAACATAGAGCTGCCCCACGATATGAAACACACCAAGAAGTAATGTATAATATATTTATTATTTCCTCTCTTCTGGTACCTCGGCCTTTCACCTTCATGGAATATACTCCAGATACAAAGTATCAATAATACAATAAACATTTTAATAATTCATTTAAATACTTAAGAAATTCCCCAAATAAAGCAATGACAAAATGGGAGCCCATAGTAAAAGGCATTTAAAATAAAGCAAATAGAATTAATATCAATATAAATGCCTACTAAAGTTAAATACGCCATACCACAATATGGCATTTAAAAAGTAATATTGTTATCCATATTCATTCCATTAGGGAATAGCGTATGAAAATTAATAATCATCCTACATTCAAGTCTATTGCGTTCCCTCTTGAAATTGCCTGTGTTAGCTGAAGGTCGTGCCAAAATGCTAAAGAACAGACTACTGGATGACCCTTCATGTTTGGACCAAAAGTGAACAGCTACCGGGCTCTCCAATTTGTGCAGTCTAACGTCACCTAAGTGCTCCAAAATTCGTACCTTTCTAGTGGTTTGACCTATGTACCAGCAAGTGCAACTACAGCCACAATCAGTAATATAAATTACACCACAGGAATTGCTGTTATAAAATTCCCTTGCTGAATACAATTTCCCAATGATTTTACATCCATTCAGATTTCTAACACGATTGCATACTGAGCAGTTCCCATATTGATAAGTACCCAGTTTACTACCCATTATGGCTGCAGGAATTTTTCTGTTAAGTAATTCTTTAAGATTACTATGTTTGCCGTGGAAAAAAGAAAACCAACAGAAACATCTTCACAAACAATATCCCAAAGCTGCTTGACAATCTTTTCTCCAAAACAGGAGAAAATTTAGTGTGTCTTTTAAAAAAAAATAGTTTCTCAGATTGTTCATATCATGTGTTAAGTTTCAATGCTAAGTCTGTTTTCATTTTAAGACTGCATTGCTTCATTTAGTAAATGTCTATCGGTGTTTGTGCTATAAAATTTAAAATAAGTTTTAAATTAAATCCAAATACAATAGGTTCATAGATTATTACAGTACTAGGCTAACTGTTGATTAAATAGTAATGTAGTGTTTTTATTATGTCTATTTCACATTTTCATAGCCTAATCGTAACATCTACCAGTAGCAGCCAATCAAAACCATACAATTTATTATTTTTATAATGTGATAAAATTAATGTGGAGCAGAATTGAGTTCAGCCTATTTGTCCAGCCCTCCAAAACAGCTTGAGTTTCTCAAGAGGCCCCTTGCCCACCCCTGGTCTAGGGGATGCACAGAATTACAGGAACTGTGAAATCTGCCAATGGTTTGTTCCTAAAAACCCTCCAAACTAGGCTTTCTTCATTAAACACATATTTTAGAAGCTCAGTATCTTGAAGCCCCTCACGCAAAAAAAAAGGCAGAACCCTTGGCCTAGGATGTCCTGCTCGCACCTAAAATGAAGTTCAAGAAAATCAGGCCTGAACCATCTGTTGCTCCAGTCTGATTTGGATATACCTGTTGAGATGCTGCAGGAATCCACAATACATCCTGTTTTCTCAGGCATCTGTTACAGTGACATCACTGGAGGCCGGTATGGTGTCTGACTCTCATACATCCGATTAGACTGCTCATACCGATATGGTTGAAACGGGAAAACTGAGTGTGATCATTTCAGAAGGACTATGGTTTATTACTCAAATCCCCATTAGGGAAGAGGTGCCTGGTACTTTGATCAAGGTCCTTCAGGGATCCAGCCTGCGCACACTGTAAAAGCTGACATCACCCCTGAGAAAAAGAAGCAAAAAAAAAAAACCAAACCTGTTTTTCTGCTCAGACTTCTTAAGAAAAGGAAGGGGTGGAATTCTCACAGGGCCCATATAAGGCCATTTTGTGTCTGAAGCCCCCTTCATTTCCTTTATACAAGTTGACTTCCCCACCCTGCACAGAAGGGACGAAATGAATCTTCATCTGAGGTGGAGAAAAAGAAAACTGATTCAGATAAAGGTACCTTAACATACTCATTGCAAATCCATTCTCCTGGTGAGCTTGCTTCTGATGGTCACACCTTGTCCCTTGACTTCTCCATTGCAAAAACAAAAGGAAAAGCCTGTTAGTTTGAAATAATCCACTTTTATATTCCTGAAGGTATTTTGCAAGCAGGCAACTAACCAAAGTAGAATGAGGACATTTATTCTGGTGAAACTGTAGCTAAACTGCTGCAACATTTTGATTGGGAATCCAAGCACATGTCTGACGTGCAGAAAAACTACTATAATTTGCTGGAGGTAAGGGCTCTTATGCCTTCTGTTGTTCCCCCAGTCTTGGAGGCCTTCCTGGATGCTTTTGGATCCACTTCTACGTCTCCTGATTCCCAGCCTGGAGCTCCCAAGAATCCCAAAACATTTCATAAGGTACCTGAGAGCCTTAAGTTTCTCTCTAAAAATCCTGTAACAGATCCTTCTGTTCCTATTTTTACTGACAGACCTGCTAAGCTTCTACCAGCGGCTAATGCACCATCATTTAACAGAGATAGGGACCTAGACAGGTATGACAAGAAGGTTTTCACCTTTGCCACTCTTGCCTTTAGGGCTTTACATTTTCAGACTCAAATGACAAACACATTTTGTGTATTTTAGGGGACTTAAACAAGACCATGGCTTACTTCAAGGCTTCTGATTTTAAGCAAGAAGTGGTATCTGTATTTGGACAAGCTATACAAGTTATAAGACATTACATTAACTGCAGCTATAATGCTGCAGTAGTTTCTTCAAGGCCTGCTGTTACTGGATCTATTAGAAGATTTGCTTGGCTTCATCAGCAGTCCCTCCTTAGGGATGTTAAGACCAAGCTTTTGGATTTCCCCCTTTCACAGGGAACTTTTATTTGGACTTCTGAAACAGAATGTTTCAAGGTGAGGGTAGAATAATGCAGGACTTTAAAAATATTTTTCTTACATCAGTACTTGGGTATCAAAGAAATTACCCAGCTAAGCCCATGTCCTTAGTCCACAGGGATCAGACGCACTCTCAGAACGGCAGGAAACAGTTTCATGATAAACCTACCAGAGATTCTAGAAGAGGGCAAGAGTCAAGTGGGATAAGTTGATTCTCTTAGCAGAACAATTTGATTTCAGATTACCTGATCTGAAGGGTTATTTTAGAGCTACACAGTTAAGGCTCTTGTACATATCACAAGCAGAGACCTGCAGTTCAAACTGAAAAGGAATTATGATGAAGCAGGGCGGTAATTTAAGAAATAGGGATTTGGGATGTAGATCCTTAAGGAGAAGTAACAGCAATCATACAGAATATTATAAAGTAGCAAAAAGTATACTAAGAACTAAGCCAGTGTGAGAATGGAGAAAAGAAGTTTCGGTGATAGGGATGCAGTTAGGGTTACAGAAAGTAGACAAGACGATGTTGGAATTTACTGGAGGAAGATGGCAAAGGAACCAAGGTATTGAGAACAAATAATTAGACAAGGAAAGGTAATAGAATGGGAAGAGGCCAGAAAGACATTTGAATTGTAGTCTACTGATTGCCTTCCCAGTCAGGGATTGATATCAGGGTATAGACAAAGAGAAGGGGCTAGGGGAATCCTAGATGAAAGACCTGCAGTGATTGAGTTTTTAGTTGACTCTGTTAAAAAAAAGGATAATTAGTGGGACATAGAAAATATTGCATGGTAACTATAGGAATCGATCAGAAAAGGACAGAAAAGATTGGGAAGAGAGATTAGATATGCAGTTCACAAAGAAACAATTAGAGACAATATATGACTCCCCAATATGCAACAAAATCTAGAAGATTTTGGATTTTTGCCTGAAAGTGTTTGTGTAGATACTTTTATACCACAAGCAGACTCCAAATCATTTTTCCTCAGGTAGATGACAAATGTTGGAGATGTGAGGGGGAAGAAAGAAGTAATTGGGAATGTATGTTTTTGGAGTGTGATGAGTTGGCAGACTTTAAAAATTCCCTGCAAAGTACTCTATCAGAAATACTGGCCAAGCAAATGAGTATAACTAAGGAAATGATTTTTTGAGCTGGGATGCAGGATCTGAATTGCTAAGACATAGTAAGGCCTAGTTGTTTACTTCTGGCAGCTGGTAAAAAGGCGTGTTCACACATTACCATTTATCTCACCTGCAGAAAATTCCTCCGATTCTTTGCTTTTTCATTGCACTTTCAGTTCTCTGCTTTACTCTTCAGTTTCTCTATCTTTCCCAGGGTTTTCACAAATTGCCTCACCACAGCCACTGCCTTTTGCAAAACCCAGGGAATGCAAATTTTCTTTTTATCAGGACAACCAATGACTGCATTTCAGTTTCACAAGCTCACTTCCGGAAAGGCTGGGGTTCAGTCTCAATCCCTAGAAATCTTCTCTGACAACCTCCCAGGATCTGGTACTCCTGAGTTGCAGTCTGGATACCTAACTTCTGATAGCCTTTCTTCCCCAGGAGAAAGTTCAGTCCCTACTCCTCCTTCACCCTGTTCCTGCAAGGGAAATTCTACAAACCCTCGCCTACATAGTAGCAACCATTCCTATGGTACCATTTCCCACAATGCACATGAATAAGATCCTGTGGTTCATGTAATCTCTTTGGTCTCAGCATCGTCACCCACTGGACTTTTAAATCCCTCTCTTGCCCTTTCTGAAGAAAGAGTTACAGTTGTAGAGTTCTCAAATCCAACTAAATGCGGGCATTCCCTTCTACCCACCCATCCACTCCAGTCCAAGAACTGCACACATATGCAATCGATCTTGTCTGGGGAGAATAGATGGGTTCCATCAGTTTCATTAGTGCTCTCCCAAACAGATGAGGAAGCACATCAGTGTCAAAGAAATGAGGGCTGTTATTCTCGTGTTCTCTCACCTATAGATCCCAGGGCCTTTCAGGATCTTAACAGACAGCACCACACTAATGCGGTACATTAACAAACACTAGGGACAAAGTCCTACCAACTGTGCAGTCATGTTCTTCTGGCATGGAATCAAACTATTAAAGCAAATCTGTCCACAAATGTGTTTTGCATTCCATCCAATGTCAGTGTGTTCTCAGATTCTCAAAGCAGGTCCATGGTAGACCATCATGGACAGATGCTAAACCAAGAGGTCTTCCTGAGCATAGCCCTACATAGCCCACAGATGGGATATTCATCAAACAGATCTGTTTGCCTTGACTCAGAACAGACAGCTCAAACTGTTTTCCTCTAAGACTTCATGTTCCCAGGCCTCGAGGATGAATGCCATGTCTTTCTGCTTGGAGGGGGAAGTACCTCTCTGCTTCCTCCCACTCACAAGGGTTCTACTGAAGATCCAATGAGAAAAAAAATCTTGCTAGTGACTCCCTTCTGGCCCAGGCAGACATTGATCCCCCTTCTTCACCTAGCCAGGGATCATCACTACAAGTTACCCCACAAAGTTGACTTACTCGCACAGAAAATAGCTCCCTGTTTTATTTCAGCTTACAAGCTGTCAACCCGACACTCTGTGTGACAGGATTCTAATCCGTTTCAGACGCCAGTTTTTTGAGGATGTGCTTCAGGAGCTCCAGAAGCCTATTCCTCTATCAGCCGTTTCTGCCTGCAGGCCACTTAATTCCAACCCCCACTCAAGAATTGAAGTCAAACAGTTTCTAAAGTGTGTTCTTCACTTGAATCCACCTAGTAGAGCTTTCCCACCCCCGTGGGATCTCATCTTTATTATGGAAAAACTTACCTTGCCACCTTTTGAATGAGCAGCCTCCTTATAATTGGAAAATTGTTTGATTGGTAGCCCTTTACTCCTGCCAGAAGGGTTTCTGAGCTTCAAGCCCTTATGACCACTCCCTTCCCTTATCTTGCAAAAGGATGGTCTCTCTGTTAGGGCTAACCCTTCTTTCATGCCCAAGGTTGTCAAAGAATTGTATCTCAAGTCAGACTATACATTTACCTACCCTCTTTACAAACCCACAGAGTAGGGATGAGAGGCTTCTTCACTCTCTAGATGTGCACAGGCAACTCACTTTCTACCTTGATAAGACTAATGACATTAGGAAAATGGACCAGCTTTTAGTTACCTTCCAGGAAGGCAAGTTAGGCAGCCCAGTTTCCAAACAGACAATCTCCAACTGGATCTCAAAGTTCATCTCTTTTTGTTATTCCTACCATGGCAAGTCCTTGTCTTTAACTGTGAAAGTCTACGCCACCAGAGCAGTGTTCTCCTCTGGTACCTTCCAGAGCCATTCTGGAAGCAGCCACCTGGTCCTCTGTACACACCTTCACAAAATACTATAGAGTGGATGTGTTTTTAGTTCAACAACTTCTTTTGCCAGATTTATACTTTTGGGATTGGTAAACAGTTCAAAAAAGTGAGGAAAATGGACCAGCCGGAACATATAACCAGTTAAAAAGTTTATTCAATAAAAGCTTTCGTCCACTAACACTTGTGAACTTCTTCAGATTAAAAGCATATTCTTCAAGTGCTGTATTTAAAACACACCATTACAGTTGTCATAATACATCACAGGACCAATCCCCCCTTTTAAAAAAAAAAAAAAAAAAAACATTAATTTTCTTAACCTAAAAGATGTATGTATTTATACATTACCTAAACCTTTTTCTGAGAACTAGCAACATGTCACAATTAATGTTATATTATATGCAAATTAAATTATTTTATAACTTAAACCATCAAATTTACTAATAAGTAAGAAATCCACTTCTACAAACCCCTAAAACTAATGGAAATAATAAAGTACAACACTTAAGTTCTGAAGGTAGTGAAACGGAATTTGAGGATTTCATAAGTTATATTAATGGTTCAACTGATTTTCTAAAATTTACTTATGAATTAAATGCTGAGAGGCTTGCATATTTGGATGTCCTATTAGAAAAGGAGAGGAACAAGGAAATATATACTTCTAGAATTTTTAGAAAAAAGCTATGCTATAAAAATAGATGTCAGGAAGTTTCAGGTCTTAATAATCGACAAACTGGAACTACAAGATGTATGGAGATTTTATAGACATTCGTGATAGTTTTGTCCATCCCGCAACTGGCAAAGAGTTTGTATTTAAAGTACAGGCTAATTGTAGGAGTAGGGACCTTATTTATTTAGCAAACTGCAGACTCTGCGGCTCCTTCTGTATAGGGAAGACCAATTGGTCCCTTATGGAGCGGATAAGAGAACATCAGTACAGCATCAGTAGACAGGATACACATAATGCTTTGGCCAAGCATTGTGTTGAATATGGTCCTGATCATTCATTTGAGTTCAGAGTTGTGGAAATGGTCAGAAGGTAGTATACGTGGTGGTGATCTAAGAAATTATACAGAGGGACGTGAACTTGATTGGATCATTCGCCTACAAGCTGAGAGATTACTTGGTGTTAATGGTAGGACTTCCATTAAACCAGTGTTAAAAGAGCGAAAGCTCTTTAAGTGAAAAGTACCTGATTTGTCATTAATTGTTTGCTGCTTTTTATTGGTTTACTTTTTAGATATGCTTGATATTTAAGTGCAATGGTTTTTAACATTTGTATGGTCTGATGAAGCACGAATTAGTGTGAAAGCGCTTACCGTTCATTAAAGAGGATTTTATTCAGTATTTTTCAGCTGTGGCGTGGTGTTTTTCGTTCTTTATTTGGATTTGTGTTTGCTGGTTAACACCACTTGTTCTTGGGAGCGTTGTTTTTCTGGTTTGGAACATTTTAAACATTGCTTGTATAATCTTGGAAAGTTACTAGAATAAGATGCTTTCTGTTACCATGCCTTTCCTGAAAAATAGGAAGACAAGCTAGGAAGAATGAAACTTAAATGGTTATCATTATTTAGTGAATTCAGTTCTCACTGATTTGCTAAAAAAACACAAATTTTAAAAGGAACAGACTTCAGACATTCCAGACAGTGGTGGTATGGGTAGGGAATTCAAGCTCTTGCTCCTTATACCCAAGGTACAGGGTTTGAGCCTGAGTAACACTAACCACCAGGTATACTTAACTGGGGCATTTTACAAACACACACACACACACACACACACACACACACACACACACACACACACACACACACACACACACAGTAAATAGAACCCCTTAAATCACTAAGTAAATAGAACCCCTTAAATCACTAAGTAAATAGAACCCCTTAAATCACTAAGTAAATAGAACCCCTTAAATCACTAAGTAAATAGAACCCCTTAAATCACTAAATAAATAAATAGAAGTTCTGTTTACATCACAGTTATGCAGCCATGCTGCCACCGAAGTTCTGTTTAAATCACAGTTCTGTAATCACTCTGCTTAAATAAATAAATGTCTGTAAACGGAACAGACTGTCAGCACACATTCTACATTCTGCAAGCAGACACACACGCACCTTAAATCACTAAATGAATAGAACACCTTAAATCACTAAATAAAAGTTGTGCTTAAATCTCTAAATAACTAGAAGTTCTGCTTACATCACAGCTCTGCAACCACTCCATGTAAATAGATGTCTGTAAACAGAGTGGACTGGCAGCACGCACTCCATGTTCTGCAAGCAAATGGACGCACACATTAAATAAATAGAAGTTCTGCACAGATGTCCGTAAACAGAGCATGCTGGCAGCACAGCACACACACCATGTTCTGCAAATGGACACACATTTGCATTTAGAGATTTCTGTAAACAGAGGGGGCCAGCTCTGCAACATGTTCTGGTTCTGCAGCCGCTCTGTTTAAATAAACAGATGTAAGCACTGGCAGCACACACTCCATGTTCTGCAAGCAGGCAGACACACACACAACACGTGCGTTTCGATTTCTGTAAACAGAGCGGACTAGTTCTGCAACATGTACTGGTTCTGCACTGTGCTTAAATAAATAGAGGTCTGTAAATGGAGTGAAACTCTGCTTAAACAAATATGCTTAAATAAAAGTTTTGCTGCAATCACTCTCTGGTTTAATGAATAGATGTAAACAGAGGTGGCAGCACGCACTCCACATTCTGCAAGTAAATGGACACACACTCTGCTTAAATAAATATAAGTTCTGTAACCACTCTGCTTAAATAAACAGATGTAAACACTGGCAGCACACACTCCATGTTCTGCAAGCAAACGGACACACACATGTGCGTTTAGATTTCTGTAAATAGAGCGGACTACCTCTGCAACATGTTCCGGTTCTGCACTGTGCTTAAATAAATAGAGGTATGTAAATGAAGTGGCACTCTGCTTAAATAAATATGCTTAAATAAATAGAAGATGTTCTTCGTGTTTCACTGTTGCAGTCATCACATTTGGGTTATCTGCTTGCAGTAGCCCTCAGTCAGCCTGATTATCAAAGTCTTGGGTCCTGCGTCTGTTGCTGTCTCATCTTCCATCACGTCAGGTAGTCAAGGGTATAAAGCATGCAGCCGATGCCATTACATCAGTCTTTCTTGTCGTACGCTGCCTGAAGCAGAAGCAGTTCGCAAGTGCCAGTCAGCCGACTCCTGAAATTTTTGTTTTCGAGTTTCAGAACCGAAGTCTTCAACTAAGCTAAATACCCCGTTGGTGAAACTTTTTCTTGCTCTAAATCAATGTCAGTAAAAGTCAATAATTGTATTTTGTGGAAAGCAAATACCGCATAAAGATTTTCATTCGTACTGTATTCCTTGCCTAGACCCTGACCACGACGTACCTCGCTGTCGGTTTTCTGCCTTATTTAAACAACTGTCCGCCGTCTGTATATTTACGCTTCTAAATTTTTCGGTACTCCATTCACTTACCCAGATATAGCTTCAGTAAGCCAAGCAACTACTGACATTCCGAAAAAACGCAAAGATAAAGACAGAGATAGATCGCATTTGTCCGCAGCTGCCGACGACGCTTCTCCTAAGCTAGTTGCCAGTTTGCCGGCACTCAGTGAGGCACTTTCGCAGCCCCTGATACCCGCTACTTCAGATTTGCAGGCCTCTACTGAGACCCATTCGGAGTCCAGTATGCCACGAGATGCTTCAACTGTGGAACCTGTGGATGCCTCTACCTTGGATGGGTCCAGAGCTGCTGAGCAGGCACCAGCTTCTGAGGGTGTATTCAGGCCTACTGACCTGCATATTAAACCAATGCCATCTTCTTCTTGAAGGCCTAAAACTCGATCCATGCTTAGAAAACCGACACCCAGACCACATGGCCAGGCCTCTATGCCTAAAAAACAAATTATAAGAATGGCTGAAGGCCTTATTACTTTAATCAGGGGAAGCCAACCTTCCCCCTCAGAGACCTAGGACTGAGTTTGCTTATGATTCTTCTGATCAGGATTCTGAAATTTCTGTTTCCTCTGATGACCAGGATTTACCCTTATCTACCTATGAGGATTCTGATGCAGAAGACTCTATTCCCTCTGCTTCCCCTCCAGAGGATTTCTGTTTTGGTGAAACCTTGCATACTCTTAGTGAGCATTTTTGCTGAGAAAGCCAGGAGTACTGTGACTCTAAAAAGAGGCTTAGGGATTTCTTACTCCTGCCCCAACACAGGCTTTTAGCTATCCCCCCTGTACTGGACATTGTTGATTATGCCTTTTCGGAGTCTAGCTTGGCCCCTGACTATTTACCTCCTGCTCCCAGAAAACCAGATAGATATTATAGGGTTCCTGACTCTCACAAGTTCCTCTTTACAAATCCTACTGCGGATCCTGAGACCATTTCACAGGGACCCAAGGGCGTTAAGGCTACTACTGCCAAAAATCCTACCCCCTCTGATAGAGATTCCAGGGCGCTGGATACATGTGGTAAGAAGGTATTCACTTCTGCAACCTTGGCCATTAGAACATTAAACTGCCAGTTTCATATGTTAAAGTATCAGCATATTATTGGACTGCTTAAACAGAAAATTATGTTGATTCCTGACTGTGCTGAAAATAAAGATTTACCAGATTTAATGCATTCTGCTGAACAAGTTGGAAAACATACTTTGCAATGTGAAAAGAAAACACAGGAGTACTAGTCAGCAGAGTAAGACAGTCCGCATGAACAAATCTCCATTGTAATGTCAATAAAAAGTGTATCAATATACTATACACAAGATGTTAATACTATTAAGAATTATCTATTTCAAGTATTAACAGTTGATCCATCCATCCATGACATATAGGTGATGTACCGAGGTTTACATATAAGAATTGCCTCAATCTCTATAGGATGTTGTGTAATTTAGATAGATCTAACAATTATTATTTACCAAGCTCCACTGCTGGTGCAACCAAACCATGTCAGAATTGTAATTTTTGCCATCTAATAGATAGCACAGCGATGTTTGTACATCCTGTTACACAACAAAGTTTTCATTTTCATCTTAAGGCTAACCGTGATACAGAGCATATTGTCTATCTGGCCACCTGCACGTCTTTCCCAGCGTTTTATGTGGGCAAGACCGACAGAAGGCTTAAGGATAGGATTAGAGAGCATCAATGCAATATCCACATTAAATCGGTTAGGAATGCCCTTTCGAAACATGTTTTAGAAACGTCCATGGAACATAAATTTAAGTTTTTAGTGATACAAGTCAATAAACCAACCATTATTAGGGGTAATATTATGAATTTTACAGAACAGAGTGAAACTAAGTGGATAATTAGGTTGAAAGCAGATAGGGCACCCGGTCTGAATGACAGGGTACCTTTGAGACCCATGCTGAAGGGCAGGAGACTCAGGGTTTAATGTAAAGCAAGTCTATCATTTACTAGTATGTTTATTTATGTATAGTTAGTTTATGAATTGTATGTGTGCATTTTTAGTTTTTTAATGTTTTTAACTTGAATCATTTAGGGATGTTATATAGTAGGATATGAAGTGCTTTTGTATGTATTTTGTATTAATATTTTATATCAGTACTTCTTGTCAGTGACATTGCTATTTGTATAGTCATATGTTATTTGATTTATAGGATGTGATGTCATGATCAAGAGAGTATTTATTGGGCAATTTGGATTAAATAATTGTTTGGCTTGAAAGAAGCCCAGTCGGGTGAAAACGCTTGCCATACTTGTTGCTCTGTTCAATAAATAAGAGCTTTATTTTACCTGGAGATTGTTTTAGTTGATGGTGAAGTGAAAAATGTCTTTTATTGACATTACAACGGAGATTTGTTCATAGGGACTGTCTTACTCTCTGTTCAATAAATAAGAGCTTTATTTTACCTGGAGATTGTTTTAGTTGATGGTGAAGTGAAAAATGTCTTTTATTGACATTACAACGGAGATTTGTTCATAGGGACTGTCTTACTCTGCCGACTAGTACTCCTGTGTTTTCTTTTCATTTTATATATTATTTATTACAGGAGGTTTGATTTTTGGGCAGCAGCGTTTGACATTTCATTGGTTATTATCTTTGTTTGCTGCCCGAGAGTCATGGCAGATCCTAACACACACAGCGTTGAGTTACCCTATAATCCTGAGAATAACGGCCGAAACCTGAATAGGTTTGAGAGCTGCGTATCTGGAGATGATAATCCGCTACTTGCGTATGACGTGATATGCAATTCAACAGATGAATCAACAGTTGAAGCAAGCTGCAGTGGCCTATCTACATTGATGAACCAGCTAGAAGTGGATTTTATGACGTTAAAGAGGATGCAACTCCAACGCCAGCATTTCGAAGTATACATCACCCGTAAGATTATACCGAGGGGACTGCAGATTTTAAAGATGCCGACAACAAGTACTTTGTATCCAGATCTAGTATATAAATGGCAGCAAATTAACATTGATACTAGCCTCCGCTATATGACATTACTTAATGAATACTTTTGACCAGCGGAAGCTGCTTTACGAGCTCGCATTAGAGAACAGCAGCAATTTATTAATGAAACGTATCCAGTAGTAGTGGTTGACAAGAGTTTTGAAAGATTGTTAGATAATATATATTTATTCGAGAAGAATTTACTGGAGCAAAAGCAGAATAAAATCCGGAGGGACACTACCAATTTTAAAAACGGTCATGTGTTCACTTGGCCGAGGTTTGACTTTGGAAAGAATGGACATGGGAGGGTAGCCCACATTATGTCCAAAATGAAAGATGACTGTAAAGCAGTATGTAATGAAGGGGTTATTTGTCATACTAAACCCGCTAAAGGGGATGAAAGGTTAAGCAGTGATGCTAGAAATGTTATTGTTACCGCAGCAATTGTACATAATGAGAATGAAGTGAGTGAGACACTGCAATCACCAGTGTTAACGCCAGCTGTAGGAGGTGTTAACAAAATTTTTAATACACATCAGACACATCAGACAGAGTCAGTTACGGGACCTAATATATCCACCAGTATGTCTGATAGTTTAAATAGTAATAATGGGTCAGTCAGAAGGAAGGTTAATGGTACCCTGAGTCATGGATACATAGGTCCAGTTGGGCCAGCTCCTTTCCCTATCTCAGAATCCAGGAGGGGAGGGAGGGGACAGGTCCATGAGCAGGGGGAGACAGAAAAGAAGAATGGTAGAGGAGGATTATGTGGGCCCAAAACTGAAGAAGATGTGGGAGAAAACCACAAGTCACTAATATGGAATATATCTAATATTAGTTTAACTCTGGATGAAATTGATGTTCTGGAGAGGGGACTTACTTTTATACCCTCCTTTAGAAGTGACATAACTGATTCAGTGATGGATGCAAAACTTTTTGCCCGTAACATACAACTCAAGCTTAATTTTGGCAACTCTACTTCTGTTAACCAAGGACAGATCTTGAGTAAACCTAGTATGTATGTACCCAATTTGCATCCTTTGATAGATGCCTTTTCGAAATTGGTTGAGGAAGACCTACATGAGCATGATATGAATAATAAACATAGGAAATGGTATGGTAATTTGCATCCTAAACAGAGAACAGCATTGAAAGCACTTAAATGTGACTCTAATGTTATTATTAGACCAGCAGATAAGGGAGGTCCTGTTGTTATCATGGATAGATGTAACTATATAGCTAGCATGGAGGATATGCTTAGTGATACTCAGTTTTATAGTCGACTAGCCCCTAGTCAAGTGGAAAGGTACATTAATAGAGTTTCAGTTTCACTTTTGGATTTCTCATGTAGAGGAATGATTACTGATAAGTTACATGACGACTTCTTAGTTAGTAAACCTCTAATACCTAGTATACAAGGTATGCCCAAAATACACAAACATCCTTCACGTTCACCTATGAGACCCATTGTTGCTGGATGAGGTTGGGCCACAGAACCCATCTCTTTGTACTTAGAGTCTAGACTTAGGCCTATAGTTAACACATATGTGCATATATTGAAAGATACAAAACAATTTTTATTGATGCTCTATGACAAAATGTCGAGTCTGCCATCTGACTTGCCATATTGGTTGGTAACTTTGGACATTCAATCCCTATTTAACACCATTCCTATTGATGAGGGTATTGAATGTGTGCGTAGGTGTTTACAAGTGAATCGTGGGTTCTCTGAATCATTCATAGATACAATGTGTGAGCTATTACATCTTGTACTGGCTAATAATATTTTTACTTTTAATAATAAAATCTATATCCAGAAAGATGGCGTGGCTATGGGCACTGCCAATAGCTACGCCAAATTGGTCATGGCTGATTGGGAGAGATGCAGTTTATTTGAGTTGAAAAGTTTCAAGAAGTTTAAGTTTTATGTGTGTTTTGTCGATGACTTTTTTTTGGTATAGACAGCTAGTAAAGATGATTTATTTAATTTTTAAGAGCAGGTTAATTCACTGACCTTCTATTTAAAGTTTACTATGACTGCCTCTAAGACCTCAGTCCCTTATTTGGATGTTTTTGTAGAGAGATTTCCCAATGGTTTATTGAATATGGGGGGTTATAGGAAGTCCTGCTACAGGAATTCCTTGTTACATAGGACTAGCATGCACCCCAAGTTTGTTTTTAAAAATGTAGTGAGAAGGCAGGCAATGCGAGTCTCGCGTCTTAACCCTACAGAAATGGGTTTTCATAATGAAATGATTAACCTCCAGCATCAATTGCTTGACAGGTCTTATAGTTTGAAGGAAATAGAGGAAGGTTTTTTGGGAGTTGATACTCTCAGAAGAGATAGGGCCTCCCCATATTTTATGGGAAGAAATGAGGTAACCAATGAAGGGAGTGACTTGTCAGGTGGGCTGGTAACACCGAATCAAGAAGCCAGAGTTTCAGTATACTATACACAAGATATTAATACTATTAAAGTATCGATTTCAAGTATTGGGACATATTAACAGTTGATCCATGACATAGTAGGTGATGTACCGAGGTTTACATATAAGTATCGCCTCAATCTCTGTAGGATGTTGTGTAATTCAGATAGATCTAACAGTTATTATTTACCAAGCTCTACTGCTGGTGCAACCAAACCATATCAGAATTGTAAATTTTGCCATCTAATAGATAGCACAGCAATGTTTGTACATCCTGTTACACAACAAAGTTTTCATTTTCATCTTAAGGCTAACTGTGATACAGAGCATATTGTCTATCTGGCCACCTGCAGGTCTTGCCCAGCATTTTATGTGGGCAAGACCGACAGAAGGCTTAAGGATAGGATTAGAGAGCATCAATACAATATCCACATTAAATCGGAGACTCAGGGTTTAATGTAAAGAAGTCTGTCATTTACTAGTATGTCTATTTATGTATAGTTAGTTTATGAATTATATGTGTGCATTTTTAGTTTTTTAGTCATTTAGGGATGTTATATAGTAGGATATGAAGTGCTTTTGTATGTATTTTGTATTAATATTTTATATCAATACTTCGTGTCAGTAACATTACTATTTGCATAGTCATATGTTATTTGAATATTTGATTTATAGGATGCGATGTCATGATCAAGAGAGTATTTATTGGGCACTTTGGATTAAATAATTTTTTGGCTTGAAGAAGCCCAGTTGGGTGAAAGCGCTTGCCACACTTGTTGCTCTGTTCAATAAATAGAGATATATTTTACCTGGAGATTGTTTTCGTTGATGGTGAAGTGAAAACTGTCTTTTATTGACATTACCTTGGAGATTTATTCATGCAAACTGTCTGCTCTGCCGACTAGTACTCCTGTGTTTTCTTTTCATTTTATATATTATTTATTACAGGTTTGATTTTTGGGCATCAGCTTTTGACATTTCATACTTTGCAATGTGGTTTTGATTTACTAGAGGCATCTTGCAGGGCTGCCGTCACTAGGTCTGTACTTAGAAGGCATGCTTGGCTTAAGGAGCAATCTTTGCCAGATCATGTTAAAGCTAAGTTGCTGGATGCTCCCTTAAACCAGGACCGCCTGTTTGGCAACAAAGCAGAAGTAGTACTTAAAAAGATGAAGGAAAAAGCTAAATCTATGCAAACTGTTAAAGATTTCCTGCAAGTACAGCCTCCCAGATTTAGTAGGCATTGGCAGTCTAAGAATTGGTCCTTTCCTGCCTCTTCCAGGCCTTCTCAGTCCAAACCCAGAACCAGCAGAACCCCCAGGCTTCAGTCCCAAGGTGCTCACAGGACTAAGCAGTGGGGGGCTCCCACTTCCAAAGCAGGAAGTAGTAAGACTCCCCCCTGTGGTAAACTGTCTCAATGACTTAACTTTTAAACTTCCAAGCCCTGCACAACTGACTGCTCCTTTAGGGGGAACGATTGCCCTGCACTCAAAAAAATTGGGAACTCATTACCCAGGACAAATGGGTTTTAAATATAGTTTCCCAAGGATACAGATTCTATTTCCGCACCTTATCAACCACAAACGGTTGGCCAGATCTACCCCCCAAATCAGTGGGCAGAGGCCCAGAAGCAGTTGTCTCTCTAAGTATCAGGGCTATTCAAACTGTCCCAGAAGAGGAAAGGAGACAAGGTTTCTACTCAAGACTTTTTCTGGTACCCAGAAAAGACAACTTGCGTCCTATCCTGGACCTCTCTATCCTAAACACATTTTTGGTGATCCCAAAATTCAAGATGTTAACTCTTCACCAGTTGCTTCCTATGCTAGGCAGGGATGCCTGTTTGGCAACACTGGATTTAACGGAAGGCTACCCGCAAATCCCAATCAGGGAATCTTGCAGAAGATACCTACACTTCAAAGCAGGCTACATGCACTATCAGTTCTCTGCACTGCCCTTTGGCTTATCTACTGCACCCAGGGTATTCACAAAGTACCTAGCTCCAGTCATTGCATTTTGCAGGCAAAGAAATATTCAAATATACCCATACCTGGACGATTGTCTGATTCAAGCAGAAAGCCAGGACATACTATTGAATCATCTGGCTTTTGTACAAAAATTGCTAACTTCTCTGGGGTACACCATAAACGAAAAGAAATCACATCTTGTACTCTGCCAACAAATTGTATTCCTGGGAGCAAGCTTGAACACAACTTCCCAGATGGCTTTCCTCACACCAGAGAAACAAGTTCATTTGACAGCCTACTTCAAACTACTGGCCACAAAGACCCAGCTATCTGCAAGGAAAATACTGCAAGCCTTGGGGTTCATGGCCTCCTGCATGCTCCTAATTCCATATGCAAGACTGCATATGAGGAAACTACAGTGGTATCTAAAAAGCCTATGGTGCCAACATTCTCAGGATCTAGAAGCAATGATTCCTATCTTACCTTGCCTACAGATAGAGTTCCTTTGGTGAGCAGAGGCCTGCCACCAAAACAAGGGACTGCCATTCCCTCTACCCCCTGCCGCCCAAACCCTAACAGATGCATCAGACTATGCATGTGGGGCTGACTTGGCAGGGAAGTGCATTCAGGGCAAGTGGAACACAAGTCAAATGCATCTGCATATCAAACAAAAAGAAATGTTAGCTGTACAGAATGCCCTGACAGCCTTCAAGGACCACATTCTTCCAGTGCAATTAATGGTAAAGACGGACAACACCACTGTTATGTGGTACATAAGCAGGGGGGAACCCACTCATACCCTCTCTGCAGACTAGCCATGGCTCTGTCGAACACAGCCTTGAGCTACCAAGTGCACCTACAGGCTCAGTTCCTGCCAGGAAAGCTAAATACACTGGCAGACTAAGCAGAAATATCATGGACCCACACGAGTGGAAACTGGAACCAAAGATATTCAACATGTAGAGAAGCAAATGGGGGATCCCAGAGATAGACCTGTTTGCCTCCCCCAAGAACTACCAATTGGACAAATTCTGCACAAGGATGTCCACCAACAAGCTTGGAAAGTGGATGCCCTGTCCTTCACCTGGAAAAATCTATCAGTTTATACCTTTCCACCTCTGCCTCTCCTCTCTAGGGTACTACTAAAGATCAAACAGGACAAACCAAGGACGATACTGATTGCACCAGACTGGCCACGCCAACATTGGTAGCCCCTTGTGCGCAGTGTTTCACTGCTGGCATCTGCCTCAGACCCCTGCCCTGCTGTCTCAGGAGGGCCAGATTCTGCACCCTCAGCTTCAAACCCTGATCCTGGCAGTCTGGCTAATTATCTGATCTCTCTGTTACCATCCCTCAGTAAGCAAGTGTTGGATGTCATTCTGGAGGCAAGGAGGCCTAGTACTAGAAAATCTTATGCTGAAAAATGGAAAAGATTCTGTTCCTGGAACCAAACTCAGGGGATGGGCACAGCAGCGCCCAATTTACCTCAGATTCTTCAATACTTAACTGAGATGCTTCACAAGGGCCTTTCCTTTTCCTCCATCAAAATTCATGCCAAAACCCTTTCAGCTCATTACAACACAGAACCACCCCTCTTCTTCCATCCACTGCTGAAGCAGTTCCTCAGAGGGGCCAAAAACTTAAGAGCACTCAGGAGAGCCCCTACTCCAGCCTGGAACCTTAACTTTGTATTGGAAAAACTCACTCTACCTCCTTTTGAGCCAGCTGCAAATGCAGAGTTGAAATTCCTTTCTTGGAAAACAGCCTTCCTTTTAGCCATCACTTCAGCAAGAAGGGTGTATGAATACAGGCCCTTATGGCAGTGGAGCCTTTCATCATCTTTCATGCGGACAGGGTGTCCCTCAGGACCAATCCCTCCTAAATGCCCAAGGTGGTATCCAGTGTGGCTTTTAATCAGTCCATTAATTTGCCAACCTTCTTTTCTAATTCACAGAACAAAGGGGAACGAATACTGCACTCCTTAGATGTGCACAGACAACTTAGATTTTACTTGGACAGAACTAAACTTCTCAGGAAATCTGAACAGCTGCTGGTTGCATTTGCTGCAGGGGCAGAGGGGAAGGCCATTTCAAAGCAAATCATTTCTAAATGGATAGGCCATTGCATTCATTTCTGCTGTAAGCATCATGGAAAACCTACCCCACAGGGGATAAGACCACATTCAACCAGGGCTGCATCTATCTCTACATCCTTTCTCAGAGGTGCCCCTACCAGGGACATCCTAGAAGCTGCTACCTGGAGTTCTGCACATACCTTCACCAAGCATTGCCATTTGCCAATTTTCTCTAAATCCAAAGCTGGCTTTACCACTGCAGTCTTGCAAGGCCTTATAGCTGGCCCTAATGCTATCTATTTTCCTCTTCCCACCCTTAGCTTTGGGAATCTACCCAAATGTGATGACTGCAACAGTGAAACATGAAAAACATAGTACAGTTGTGTACACTTACCATAAATGTAGATGTTCGAGTGTATTCACTGTTGCAGTCCTGGTTACTATCCCTCCAGCCCCCTGACTTCTTTTGGCTATACCTCTGTTCTACTTTACTATGCTTAAAGCTTTTTGGTGTATTTGCGTTTTTGTTGGAGGTGTAACCTTGTATATATAATTTTTTCCCATTATGGGGGCACCTGACATCTGGGGCAAGAAAAACTGATGTAATGGCATCGGCTGCATGCTTTATACCCCTGACTACCTGACGTCATGGAAGATGAGACAGCAACCAACGCAGGACCCAAGACTTTGAAAATCAGGCTGACTGAGGGCTACTGCAAGCAGATAACCCAAATTTGATGACTGCAACAGTGAATACACTCGAACATCTACATTTATGGTAACTGTACACAACTGTACTTTTTGTTGCAATCACTCTCTGGTTTAATAAATAGATGTAAACGGAGGTGGCAGCACACACTCCACATTCTGCAAGCAAACGGACACACACAATGCTTAAATAATATAGGTTCTGTAACCACTCTGTTTAAATAAACAGATGTAAACACTGGCAGGCTGGCAGCACACACTCCATGTTCGGCAAGCAGTCGGACACACAACACGTGCGTTTACATTTCTGTAAACAGAGCAGACTAGTTCTGCAACATGTTCTGGATGTTCATCGTGCATACAGCTGCAGTAATCACATATGGGTTCTCTGCCGTCAGGCTGTCCCTCGGTCGGCCGAATTCCAAAGTCTAGGTCCGGCGTCGGTTGTTGTCGCTTTCTTTCCTGACATCAGTGAGGCAGGGGTATATAAGACACAGCCTACGCCATTTTCTTCAGTCTTTTTTTGCCGCGCGGTGCCCGAAGCAGAAGCAGTTCGCAAGTGCCGGTCGGCCAGCTCCTGAATTTACAAAAAATTGGAAACCGAAGTCTTCATTAAAGCTAAGTACCCCATTGGGGAAACTTTTCTTGCCTCAGACCGATGTCAGAAAAAGTTAACAATTGTATTTCTTGTGGGAAGCAAATACCGCATAAAGATTTCCATTCCCTTTGCATACCTTGTTTAGGCCCAGACCAAGACGTCTCGGGCTGTTGCTTTTGCGCTACTTTCAATAAACGCACTATTAAGCGTTGGGCGGAGTTCGCCCAACACTTTTTTGGTACAGCCTTTGATTATAAAATATCGTCGGAGACTCCGACTACCGTTTTGACCAAAAAACGCAAGGACAAGGACCGACACGCGAGGTCCGCGGTCCCCACCAGCACCACGCCAAAACCAGCTACACGTGGTCTGGTTTTCAGCGTGATGCCTATGCAGTCCCTGACTACCGACAACACTTCTTTGGCAGTGTCTTCTGTAACCGAGACCGCAGGCTCCTCGGCCCAGACCCAGACTACAACCACTGAAGCCACTGTGAGCGTTGAGCCTCCTAATGTGGACAGGTCCACTTCCACCTATGGTGTCTTTAGACCTTCATCTTCCTTTTCCATTAAGGCCTTTACTAAGTCCAAATCAGCCAGGCATCCCAAGAGGCCTGTTGCACAGGGCCCATCCCCAGGCCCCATGCCTAAAAAGCAGATGCTTAAAATGGCTGAAGATTTAATTACTCTTATCAGGGGTTCCCAACCCCCTCCAGACAAGAGACCCAGAGTGGAGGAAGATTCTCCCTCTTCTGATCAGGGCTCCATTTTTACAGAACATTCTGATGTAGAGGAACACTCTTACTCCCCATTTGAAGACTCGGATGCAGAGCAGTCCATTCCTTCTGTATCTCCTCCTGAGGATTTTTCTTTTGGGGAAACCTTGCACACCTTGAGGGAACACTTCCATTGGGAAGGCCAAGACTTTTCTGATTCCAAGAAAAGACTTAGGGAATTTCTTTTGTTACCTCAACACAGACCTCTGGCGATACCTCCTGTCTTGGACCTACTTGATGATGTTTATTCGGAGGCTTGCCTTAATCCGGATTCCCTGCCTCCTGCCCCAGTCAAGCCTGATAGGTACTACGGAGTTCCTAACTCTCACCAATTTCTTTACAAAAACCATAATGCTGACCCTGAAACCATTTCTCAAGGCCCCAAGGGAATGAACGCCTCTACTGCTAAGAATCCACTACCTTCAGAAAGAGAGTCAAGATCCTTAGAAAGGTGGGGAAAAAAGGTATATACCTCGGCCACCCTAGCTTATGAGGGCCTTAAATTGTCAGTTTCATATGCTTAAATATCAGCAGTTTATCACAATTAAGAAATAAAATGTCTCAACCTGAACAACCAGATTTGAAGGAGCTGCAGGATATGATGCATAGTGCAGAACAAGTGGGTAAACACACTTTACAATGTGGCTATGATGCCCTAGAGGCCTCAAGTAGAGCTGCTGTTACAGGATCAGTCATTCGTAGACATGCATGGCTTAGGGAACAAATCTTGCCTGATCATGTGAAAGCTAAACTACTAGATGCTCCTTTACAAAAGGATGTGCTATTTGGTACTAATGCTGAGGAGATACTACGTAAAATGGAAGAAAGAGCCAAATCTATGCAAACAGTCAAAGCTTTTCTACAGGTTCAACCACCACGTTTTAGCAGAAATTGGCCTTCAAAAAACTGGTCCTTTCCAGCCACGGACAAGCCCCAAAGAGGTAGATACAGGCGCACAAGGGGCAGAGGGCAATCACAAGGATCATATAGAGGCAAGCAATGGCAAACTCCAGCACCAAGAGGTGGCGAGGACAGTGCACAACAATACAGGAAACAAACCCAATGACTTCCTCCTTTCCATGCCAAGCAAGTATCAGCTGGCAGCACCTTTGGGAGGAAAGCTGGCATTATTTACAAGAAATTGGCATATTGTCACAACAGACAAATGGATCCTGGACGTTATAAACAGAGGCTACAGATTTCATTTTCACACTCTCCCAAAAATGAGAGGCATGCCAAACCTGCCACACAATCAAAGGGCAGAGGCACAACTACAAATTTCAAAGCTCATAGACATGAAAGCTATTCAAGAGGTACCTACTCACGAACAAGGTCAAGGTTTTTATTCCAGGCTATTTCTGGTACCAAGGAAAGGAACCGACTGGAGACCCATTTTGGACTTATCCATCCTAAACACATTCTTACTCGTACCAAAATTCAAGATGGTCACATTACAGCAGCTTCTTCCCATGCTGGGCAAGGAGTTTTGGCTGGTAACATTGGACCTCAAGGAGGCATACCTGCATGTCCCAATCAGACAAAGCTGCAGAAGATACCTCAGAGTTCTTGCAGGTTCAATGCACTATCAATTCTCTGCATTGCCCTTTGGCTTATCTACTGCGCCCAGAGTATTCACGAAATGCCTGGCATCAGTAATTGCCTACTGCAGACTTCAAGGGATACAAATTTACCCTTATTTGGACGACTGCCTGATCCAAGCGGACAGCAAGCACATACTTCTGGAACATCTGGCTTATGCAACATGGTTACTGAATTCTCTGGGATACACAATCAACAAAGAGAAATCCAGGCTAACACCATCTCCGAAAATAACTTTCCTGGGTGCCAACTTGGACACAAACACCCAGATGGCCTATCTTATGCCAGAGAAACAGGGGCAACTAACTCAGTACTTCAAAACGCTAGCAAATTGTACCAGGCTTACTGCAAGGAAAATCCTGCAGGCTCTGGGCTTCATGGCATCTTGCATTCTTTTAATCCCATGTGCAAAGTTGCATATGAGGAAACTTCAATGGTACCTAAAAAACCTATGGTCTCAACACAGCCACAGTTTGGAAACAATAATAACAATAATTCCATGTTTGCAAAAGGAATTCCTATGGTGGGCCCAAGCATGTCAAACAAACACAGATCTTCCATTCTGCAAGCCTCAAGCAAATCAAGTCATCACAACAGACGCCTCAGATTACGCCTGGGGGGTGCACATGACAGACAGGTGCATTCAGGGCAAATGGTCCCAAAAGGAAAAGCACCTTCACATCAATCAAAAAGAAATGCTAGCAGTGATAAATGCAATTGCAGCTTTCAAGGACCTCCTGCATCCAGGACAATTATTGATAAGAACAGACAACACCACAGTAATGTGGTACATAAACAAACAAGGAGGAACACATTCATACCCCCTGTACAGACTAGCCATGACACTTTGGAACTTGGCTCTGGAATGGCGAATCGAACTTCAAGCACAGTACTTGCCAGGCTTGGAAAACACGCTGGCAGACAATCTAAGCAGAAATATGATGGATACACACGAATGGAAGTTGCATCCTCAAGTGTTTACAAAGATAATCCAAGCGTGGGGGAGGCCAGACATAGATCTCTTCGCCTCCCACAGGAATCATCAATTGGAAAAGTTTTGTTCAAGGACCTTTCATACAAAGGCCTGGAGAGTGGACACCCTTTCATTCAGTTGGACAGCATGGACAGTTTACGCTTTCCCACCTCTGCCCCTTCTACCCAAAGTGCTCTTGAAAGCAAGAGCAGACAGACCGAAGATGATACTAATTGCTCCAGACTGGCCAAGACAACACTGGTACCCACTACTGAGGAGCCTAACACATACTCCTCCCTGGCCCCTACCTCTAATGCCTCTTCTGCTGACTCAGCACAGCTACAAAACTCTTCACAGTCAGCTGAAAACACTCAATCTCGCTGCATGGAAAATTCCTTAACACCACAACAGACTCTACTCCCCAAAGAGGTGCAGGATGTCATTTTGGAGGCCAGAAGGCCATCTACTAGAAAGGCTTACTCCGCAAAATGGAAACGGTTTTGCTCTTGGAATGAGAAAAAAGGCCAAGACCCTAAAAAACTGAATTTGCCTCGGGTATTACAGTATCTAGCTGAGCTGCTGAACAGTGGACTTTCATTTTCCTCCATAAAAATCCATGCCTCAGCCATTTCTGCAGAATTCAACATGGATCCACCCTTATTCTCTCACCCACTCTTAAGACAGTTCCTCAGAGGGGCTAAGAATATAAGACCACCAAGGAAACAACCAATACCAGCCTGGGATCTTAATTACATTCTAGAAAAATTAACATTGCCTCCCTTTGAACCAGCTGCCTCAACAGATTTGCAATACTTGTCCTGGAAAACAGCTTTCCTTCTGGCCATTACCTCAGCTCGTAGAGTATCGAACTACAAGCCCTCATGGCTGTGCAGCCCTTTCTCATCTTCCATCAGGATAGGGTTTCCCTTCGAACCAACCCGTCATTTATGCCTAAAGTGGTATCCAGGGTAGCTTTAAATCAAGCCATACACTTACCTACCTTTTACCCCAATCCTCAAAACAAAGGGGAAAGGCTCCTACACTCCTTAGACATCCATAGACAGCTATGTTATTATTTGGACAGAACAAAGCCTTTCAGGAAATCAGAACAACTCTTTGTGTCCTATGCTGTAGGAGCTCAAGGGAAGCCAGTTACCAAACAGGCAATTTCAAAATGGATAGGCCACTGCATACGGTTTTGTTACTCCTATCATGGAAAATCTGTCCCTACAGGCATCAGATCCCACTCCACCAGGGCCACAGCTACCTCTACAGCCTTCCTCAGAGGAGTTCCTACCAAAGATATTTTGGAGGCAGACACTTGGAGTTCTGTGCATACCTTCACAAAACACTACCACCTGCCTTTATATTCCAAAACTAGAGCAGGCTTTGCCACTGCTGTGTTGCAGGGCATTCTGGCTCATCCCAGTTCCACCTAGTGCCTACCACCCTGTGCGTAGCTTTGGGATTCTACCCATATGTGATTACTGCAGCTGTATGCACGATGAACATAGTACAGTTTTGTACCTACCATAAATGTAGATGTTCGAGTGCTAATACAGCTGCAGTACAGTTTTCCCCTCCCTCCTTCCCCTCTTGGTAAAGGTCTAGGGCCTAACCCCTCTTCATACAACCTGATGGGGTATTCCTTCTATGGTAGATTTGCTTGCAACTATTGATTTTTGATTATATTGCATTTCTTGTATATAAATATAATTTATGTATTGCCTTCCTTCTGGGGGCACCTGACATCTGGGGCAAGAAAGACTGAAGAAAATGGCGTCGGCTGTGTCTTATATACCCCTGCCTCACTGACGTCAGGAAAGAAAGCGACAACAACCGACGCTGGACCTAGACTTTGGAATTCGGCCGACCGAGGGACCGCCTGACGACAGAGAACCCATATGCAGCTGTATTAGCACTCGAACATCTACATTTATGGTAGGTACAAAACTGTACTTTCTGCACTGTGCCTAAATAAATAGAGGTCTGTAAATGGAGTGGCAGTCTGGTTAAACAAATATGCTTGAATAAATAGAAGTTCTGCAATCACTCTCTGGTTAAATCAATAGATGTAAATGGAGTGGACTGGCAGCACACACTCCACGTTTTGCAAGTAAATGGAGCAGACTACCAGAACTGACTGAGGGGTAGAGATACCAAGTTACCAACCACTCTGCTTAAGTAGATTTATGTAAAGGGAGCAGACTGGCAGCAATAAGATTTTTGACTGAATGTCGAGAGACAAACAACCACTTTTCTGCGACTCTCTGGTCTCTCTCTTCGTAATTTCAGCGATTAGCGGCTGCTGCTAAAATACACATCCACAGTGACAGTTCTTCCATCTTAAGCTGGGCCCATAGCCTGTGTATCAGATAACAATAGCATACAATTCTTTCTCTTACCTGCTGAGCCCATTTCTCATCCTGACCTGCAGCATCTAGTCAGATACTGGGCGGACACTGCAAAAGTTTTAAATTGTTGCACTGCTGCTGATATATTCCCTCCCAAAAACAGTTAAAAATAACTGACCAAGGAAGCTGATGTCATTCATGCATGCCCCCTGTAGGTTGGTGATGCAGGGTGACATCAGCTTTAAATTTAAAGAAGTAATTAAAATAAATAAATAAATTAATTAAAAAAAAAAAAAACGGGAATTAAAGGGGCCACTCGGGAATTTGTGGCACCCCATTATTTTGCTCTCAAAACTGGTAGATACCGAGGAATTTGGTATGGTTGAGAGGTATGGTCTGGAGCCATATTTTGGTGGTATATTCTTCAGTTGGTGTTTGAAAGGTGGTATCCCACAATCCCACTGGAGTGGGCGGGGTTGTGTAATTATGTATGCAAATGTTGTGTTAATCAGCGTACAGATTTGTACCTATTTTTCATGGGCCTTTGTCCAGATTTTTGATGTTTCCAGGTTGAGAGGTATGGGGTGTTAGGCAGTTTAGTCCTATCTTATGGGGTTCAGCAAATGAGTCTCCCATTAATCTTGAACCGAATTATGGGAATGAGGAAGAAGCAAATGGTCCAGTAACTGACTTCCAAATGAATTTCATTATGGATTTTTATAGTGAGTATTGGCAAATTAAATGGATATTGAATAAAAACTGGCCAATACTAATGGAGGAAAAATTGTGTAGGGACAAGTTTGGAGATGAACCCAGGATAGTGTATAGGAGGGGTTTTAATTTTAAAATCCTTCTTGAGAATTTGAACAATAGAGAGGATTAGTTTCCCACAAATGGGAAAATGTGGGAGATGCCCCTATTGTTGTAAGATAAAAACGGACTTTGGGTTTAAAATAAGGATGATGCAATATAAATTATTCCAGAAGTTTGATTGTAATTCTAAGGGGGTGGTTTATTTGGCCCAATGTAATGACTTCCCATGTTTTTAGGGCAAGAATATATGAACATGAATATAATAGAAAATGTCAGGAGAATAAAGCATTGGCAAAGCATGGGATTCAATGTCCAGGGCATAGTTTTAATTACATGGCTATTGAAAGTGTTAATTTGGGTCCAAGTGGTGGACCGGGTCATCTTTATTTAGAAAAGAAAACTTTTATGGCAGCTTAACTTGAATGCCTATCTATGGCCAGGGTTGAATGATTACTGCTCTATTTCATGCTTGCTTAAGTTAAACGCTTTAATAGGAATTAAATGTTCTAGTATTATATTTATTTATTTTGAAGTTGAGAATAAAAGTAATTGCTTTTAAGTGTATATATATTTTATATGCAAGGATTTTTTAGAGCTCTGAACTTAAATGTTGTACTTTATTATTTACATTAGTTTTAGTGGTTTGTAGAGGTTTGTTAAAGTGGATTTCTTATTTATTAGTACATTGTATGGTTTAATTTATAAAATAATTTAATTTGCTTGTAATGTAACTTTTAATTGTGACATGTTGCTAGCTCTTGGAAAAAGGTTTAGGTAATGTATAAATATATATATATATATATATATATATATATATATATATATATATATATATATATATATATATGTCTTTTAGAGTAAGAAAATTAATGTTTTTTCTTTTAAAGAAAAAGTGAGGAGTTGTCCTGTGATGTATTATGACAATTGTAATGATGTGTTTTAAATACAGCACTTGGGAGCAACTTTTCTGCTACTGTGCTTCACTTTGTTTCATTTGTTGAAAACTATTTTTGATACACCATGCATGTGTATTTTCCAGCCCTTAGTACAGTTGTTTTGTATCAGTGAATGAGCAGATAAGTGTCCAGTTTGCAGTCATCAGCAAATGTGGCCAACTATGCTTTTGGGATATTGGCTTGGATGTCTTCAAAATAAATGCCAAATAGGAGGGGGCTCAGAAATTATTCCTGTGGCAACTCATTAGTTACAATTTTACATTCAGAATCAGCAATTTTTACAACTTGGGATCTGTTGGACAGCCAGTCTGCAACCAGTTGCACTTTGTATGGGTTTGTCAAAATTTTTAGTAATGCCAGAATGGGAGATAGTGTTAGAAGTCAGGTCAGGATAAGCAGTGTATGCAGAATGATTACTGTCTCTGTAAACTTTCATAGAAGCTTACCAAGTTCAGGAGACAAGGTCTGCCCTTCACATAACCAAACAGATTGGGATCTTGATCAATGAAGGTGCCTGTGTCTGCATAAATGACTTATGCTGTGGTACGATCCATGACTTTGCAGATAAGGCTGGTTAAGCTGATGGCTGTGTAATTATCTGGATTTGAAGGTGATGACCTTCCCTTTTCTATCTGCATCAGAATCTGTTTACATTAAAAGGAGGTGCGTAGACATGTCATCCCAGCATGTTCAGGATAGTTGACATTATCCTTATTATCAGGCTGTAAATCAGAGGTGTTACAGGCATCATCTGGTAAAGATAATTAAATGAGGACATTTTTTTCACTCTTTGCCCCACTGCCTGCAAACTATGAGCCCCCCTCTTGAACAGTTGATCTTCTCATTGCCTCATCACTAAGGGAAAGGGACAGCTAAGTGAGGCCATCATTAAAGCAGCCATTAGGATGGTTCAAAGATTTACCTTGAGTGACCCTACATCTCAATGCACACTGAGCTAAGCAAGGGAAGAGAACTTGTAATGGGCTGGATGAAGGAGCCCTGTCTTCTCCCGCCAGCCCTGAGGCAAAGGATGCAGTTTTTCCTGGTGGCCACCAGAGAAATTACACCAACCCAGTATATTTGCTGAGTACCCACAACCACCTCTGCCAACCAGGAGAGGTGATCGAGACACTCCCTCTGTCCCTGCCTCTGGCAGTGTCAGGGCTCCTAATGAAACACTACTCATCCGGATGCAATCAAAGCTCCAAACCTGTGCATCATGGAGCCAGACTTTGTATTTTAAGAGGTTAACACGGGACCACCAACACTAACTTTATTCATGTTTATTTTTCTCTTAACTTTAACTGTAATCTTCAGGTTGTTCCATAATTCCTTTTAGCTGATTGAGGAAAGAATTTACAGCCTTGAATTAGAAACTGATAATGCTGGAATAACAAAACCTGGAATAACACAATTCTGTTTCATTCAGAATATTGTAGTTGGACTAGGGGTTTGGATTGGGATCAGGTAGTCCTGCTTTTAATGTTAGTGTGCAGTCTCATAAATCCAATTACCACACCACCGATTTTGGTGCATCCAGGATGTCTGCATTTGGCTAAGTATATTTACCTTTTTTTTTAAATAAATTCTCCATAAAATTCAAGATCCTGGAAGTTAAGTTTGAGTTTAGCCCTTGGTGACATAACCATAGAGCTCTTCTATCCTAAATGATGAAAGCCTCAGTGTGTGTCTTTATTTTTAATGATTTCTAAAAATTGTCAAAGGGCAAGGGACTACTATTTGTCAAACAGTTGCAAAACATTTAGTTTTCTGCTAAACTATTACTTTAATTAGCAATTTGGCAGTTGACTAATGTGCTTCCAGTTGTTTAGCAATTATTTAAGCAGTTAAGACTTGCCCTCACAATGCAACCCACATCCGTAAGGAAGTCCTAATTGAGTGACTACTTTGGCAAGTGATCAAGCTTTATTTCCACATATCTGCAAAACTTTTAAAAAGCAAATTTGAAAAGCAAGATGATTAAAAAATGTCATTTTATTTTGAACGAATGAGTGGTTGTTTGCACAAACATGCACTTTGCTTCACTGTAATTTTTTAACTACTAAAATGAGTGACTGCTGTCCTCATCAGCTATGAAGCCTTCCTCTTGATTAGGAAAGTGCTGCAGCCATGATGATTATGTGTGAGACCAAGCGGGATATTTTTGTAAGACTGTGGGAGGTGTGTGTTAACAGTGCTCATAGTAATATTTTTTTTTGTTTTGTTTTGTTTAACAGATTCTGGAGAAACACCAGTTGTTGTACAGCCAGCATCAGCCACAGAGACCACACAGCTAACAAGCGACTCCCATCCCAGCTACCACACTGATGGCTTTAACTAAACCAGCAAAACAAAATACTTCTATTTTCAGTGATGAAAAATTAGGAATGTTCAGTTTAAGACTGAATTCATTAATAACAACAGTGACTGAATGAAAGACAGAAAGGCAGAAGGAAGTACATTGTGTCCCAGCAGAGGGAGGACACAGCCACAGACATTCAAAGAATATGTTGATATTTGTTGGGCCTACCAGACTGTAATACTTTTCATAACACTAACAAACACATGTGCGTCTAAGTGCTGTAGCATGCAGTATTAAAAGCAGTTTTAGTGAGAGTTTAATTTAAATTGTTTTATCTTCCGTTGTGTCACTTGTTTGTGTTAATTTTCATCTGCCTTTGTTATGGGTCAACAGATGACTTTTAAAATGGAAAACTGAGCCCTGATCTAATCTGTTTGCTGTTTCAAGAGAGATTCTGTATTAGTGAGGTTGGAATGTGTATGTTGGGTAATAGTTTATCCATAATGACCCAAACATAATTTTTCACCTTTCTTCTGACTTGCAACCTATACAGACCTTGGTTCCATCGTACTGCTATCATTCTGTTCAGTCTCTGGCTTTGTTTTATTCATTCACACATCATTATAGCAGCTGCAAGCGGATTTCCATCTCTGCTCCAACTATGATACCGAAGCTATCGTGACGGCATCTGCTTAGGTGGGACAGTGCCCTTCATTACTTGGGTCATGTGAAAAAAAAATGAGTAGCTAGATTAGTGATTTTAGTGATTATGACTTTTAAGTGCTTAAAGTGATTGTGCAGATAACCATTTGACCAGTTACGTGTAAATATGGTTAATCACTGCTGTTTTCTCTTTTCTCTTTATCTTGGTGTTGTACACGTTTTTTATTCACTTGTTTATTTGTTTACTTATCGGTGGTTGAGGGGGGGGCTAATACAAACTGGATCTGTAAGTACTGCAGAATTTCATAGGGATCACTAGGTTCACACCTTCCTTTCTGTGCAGTTCCATTTCTTTTATTGTTGAATGTTAGTGGTTCTTTTAGTCCACTGTATGACCATGTGATACCTTCTGATACTTTATTTTCAAGAGTACAGTAAAATCCAGTGACCCTTTGTTTGAAATGTATGAAAATATGAATTTTTTAGGTTGCTTAAGTTGCTGTTTGTAGCTGTATATTATTGGTTTCTTAATTTGTGTTGTGTTCGTACCCCTATGCTTGTTTCAGTCCACAGATCCTCAGAGAAACCCATTCATCCATTCTCCCTCAGATGTGTAACTTCTCTGCATGCCAGTTGAACAGAGTTTTTTTCTCTGTCACTCTTTCCTCATCCTTCTTTTACAGAGTTTAGAGAAACACCAGCTTGTCACACAGGCAACACACAATATGTTTTTCCAGTGAGAAAAATGTAGAAAAGTTTAGTTTAAGACTGAATTCACTAACAGTAACAGTGCGTGAATAGAACACAGGAAGGCAGAAATACAGGAGGAGAACTTCAGTGCATGTTACTGGGGAGTAGCAGTAGGGACTGACCAGTGGCCTTATAGGCCTTCTTGTTACTGAAAATGAGGATTTTTCAACCCTCTTCTAAGTTCACCATTACTGCTACCTACATTATAACTTAGGCTAACCCCTGATCTCTGCCAATAAATGCTCCTGCCCTTCCTGCAGGCAAAGGATATAGCCTTCCTTAACCCCCAGTACATTTGTACTAATTGCATAAGCCAGCACAAGCTCTGACCACATTTGCTTTATAAAAGTTTAGTTTGCATTGAGTTCTTTTGCAGCCAGTTAATTTGTGCTGGATGGAAGGAACGATTCTTACCTAACTCCATGCCACTCAGATTACATCATCTATGTTAAAGAACCCTTGCTATGCATACTTTGCTGTAATATTCCCAAAATATAGCTGTGCCTTGTTTGTTGTTTCCTTTTGTAGAAGTACTGCTTTAGGATGTGTACTTCTGTAGTTGCACTCCTGTCATGGTGCTAAATAGCCTACATCTGCACATTACTGATCAGTCACAAAAAATGCCATAATTCGTGCAGAATGTCCGTAACATTTATTGAGTATATTTATAGGTAAAGTATCAGTGTCCTCGCAGCATTGCATAATAAAAAACAACAAATGAATTTAGTCATAAATCCTAATTGTGTACTTTTGCACAAAGTACTATGCAGTCATTTGTTGATCTTACTTGTGTGTACCTTTCTGCCTGAAATTATAGGATTTTGCAGAGCAGATTCTGCTGCACCATATTACATTATTTTATCTGGTATCACTGTTACAGCATTCCCTCTTGAATATCTCTAATTGTTGCCAGGGTCATCCATTAAACTTGTTTTATGCGAATATGTAAGTTTTATGTCCACTAAACAAGGAAATGGTACTACCCCGACTCCAGCGAACTAGTTCTGAGCACGGTTCATGTTCAGCCAGACCATGAATTTTCAAATAAGTACTTTGTTTCCTGGATTAGACTGTGTCTGCTTGCTTCATCCTTCTAAACTATAATAAAGAGAATTCTAGTATTTATAGATGGATGGAGAGGTTCTAATAAGTCTTAATTTTTTTCAGTGTTTGCTGTTTGTAAAGTTTTTGATAACATTAATATTTGGTCTCCTAAGGTTTTCAAGTCCATACGGTTAATTTTTATGTTTAATACTACACATATATTTCAGGTTTGCCATGGTGTAAGACACTGTGATTACATCTTTGGACATATTTTTCATGGAAAACATTTTGCTCTGTCATTTGTTCTCTTCTCCACACAAAAAGGCCTGTAGAATGGAGACATATTGGCTTTTGTAAAATACATTACATTCTCATCATTATATCCTGGAATGTCTGTGTGCGATCATACAAGCTTTTATGTACCATGATGTATCAAGTTCATGTAAATACACTGGAGTTCGTAGAAACAAAGTGTTGATTTATGTAGCACAGTTGTATTTGTACAGAAACAGAACGTTTTGTATTTTTTCTGATTACGGTTCTATTTATTATTGTTGCAGAAGGTTGTGCCATGCTAATTCCTGTAGCCAGTTTGTTATATTTTAAGAGTTCTGTAAATTGTGTTAGATTTCTTGCAGCTTCTAAAGCCAGTTGTGAGGAGAATTATCGTAAAGCAAGTAGCAACTGTCTCCATTCTATTATAATAGTATTTTAGTCATTAGTGAGTTTCTTTTTTAAAATTATATATTTTTTCTAACAGTCCCATCTTTAGTGGACCCCATCTTCACATCTTTTGAAAATAGTCCCTATATTAGAAATTGTAATGTTTTTTTTCTTAAGATTTTACACGACATTTTAGAACCACGGTGTCCTGTTTGCAACACCAAACCCTGCCCTTTTACCATATAAATCCAAATATCTGTTTTCTTCCTAAAATATTACCAGTTAGATTTGTGTATATATGAATGAAATGCATAGTATCATTAGGAAGTGCTGCTAATAACTTTGTATACCTGAGATCGGTAAAGGAATGGTAGCCTCAGATGTGTTAAGAAACTCGTATCTACACTCCCTGTCAAAAATTATTCCATCACTTGCTGGCTAAAACTACCCATGAGTGGAAATATCTGCATGTATGTATGTGTATGTGTATATGTACATACACGCACACACACACACACACACACACACATATATATGTATATATATATATATATATATATATATGTGTGTGTGTATATATATATATATATATATATATATATATATACACACACACACATATATATATATATATATATATATATATATATATATATATATATATATATATGCATTTAGCCATGCAGTAACTCTTCTGTTGTAATTTCTGTAGCAAATCCCATCATTAAACTGCAAAAATGGCCATCTAAAAATGTATGTTAAATACAAGTTAAGAAAAACTAGTTTGGAATTTGTATATAGTTGAAACTTTGTCTTCACTGTGAAGACATTTCAACATTGTTTTTTTCTAATTATTTGTAGACATTCCACTATTCCTGATTATAGTATTTTTGTCAGAAGTTACTTCAGTATCCTAAATGTATCACTGAAGAAATTATTTTCAAAATACAGTAAATAACGGTGACACTGAACTGTAATGCCCATGAAAAGGGACAGACTAGATTCTTGTATTTGTATGTTTACCTAGAAAGGCAGATATTACAATGCCAGGTCCAAATGTGTTCTCCATTTTCTGTAGGATTTGTTGCAAACATGCTCAGGTATGGAGATTAACTTCACTCGAATAAGTCAGAAAATGAGAACTATTTGTCGAGCCTGGAAAACTATGTGCAGGTTAGAAGGAAAAGGATGATTCAGAAGTCAAAATTCTTATCAGTAGCAGTCTGGGTCCATTTAACAGTGCCCTTCAGTGGATGCCCTAGTAATATACTTCCCATTTCACTCCAAGCCATCTCTGAAACCCATCTGATTTGCTTCTCAAGGACATTGCTACCCACAGTTTTCACACTTGACTCTGTCTCACTCATGCAATGCTGTCCACATTTTCTTTTAACCATTTTGCCAAATTAATGACAGCAAATTTGAAATACCTTGTAAGTCTTAGAAAGAAACCTGACCATCTGAATTTCTTCTTTCTCACTACTTATAACTGCATGTGTTTATCTGGAGATCTGTTTGACATTTTCTTCCTGACGTTAATTCAAAATGGCTCACCTTTGTTGGTGTAAAGTGAGTTAGCTTTATTTCTATCAACATTATAATCCAATCCTTATCTGAATTCTAAGTCATTTGTGTTATTTTTTCCTGTGCTTGATTTGTGGTTTCTAACAAATAGAGTAATGTGACCTGGATAAAATGTTACAGGAAATTTCTGTGCATTACGTAATATTTTGCATATTTCTGTCATGACTGATGCAATAAACGGTATTCCTCCTCCACTGCTTGTTACCTGGGGAACCCCAGTTCAAGAAGATCTCGAGTCCACAGTACCTCTGAGTTGTGCACTTGAACCTTCTTTTTTTAGTGGTAAGGGACCAGTACTCCTTTCCATGGGCCATCCATTGTGTGGAGCTGTCTTAAGTTAGTTTTCACTTTAAAAAGAACACACTAAGAAATTTAAGCATCACCCCAGTCATTCTCAGTAGTTCTGTCCTTTTTGGTCCTAATAGTTTTGTGCATTTTGATCCATCCCTACTTTTGTGAAGTTAAAAAAGCATCAGTGGTAAAGGGTGTATTCTGAGTTGTTAAAGGTTTTTATCTACACCATCTTGACTGCTTCCATTTAAAAGTGAAATACCTCTGAAGAGCCTTCTTAAATTATTTTATTTATTTATTTAACATGTGTTTACCAGGAAAGTCCGACTGGACACAGGTCCTTTTTCAGTGGAGGCCTTGGAAGAAAAGTTCCATGAGTAACAATACATTTTCATGCACACATTACAATTATATTGGGACTCGTAAGAAATGCATCTTTAAACATTCTAGAAGAACTATACATATACGTTTTAGCCAATACCGTGGCATAGCAGGATAGAATCCTCACCATGGACCAGGCAGCCCTGGTTCACTTAGTAGCTCAGTTGTCTTGAGGCACTAACAGAGGAAGAGTAGCATGCCACTGTCCTAGGGGTGCAAGCTTGGACGCTTCTTGTGCTTGATTCGTTTCAGAGGCTGGGAACTCGTAAGGGGTGTTGTCCTAAGTAGGAATAGTGGGAGGACATTGAGTTGATGCAAAGGCAAGATGATATACAAGCATGTCCCCACTGCACTCTGGCCCATTGAATACATACAGATTTAGGTGTAGAACAGGGGGTGTTAGGGCTTAAAGATACAGAATACCCCTTGATAGCCATATGAAGCTACGTCAGGAGCCTCATTTCCCCCCACTGTCCCTGGGAACTGAATTGAGCATGTCTGTGGAATACCAGGAGTGCCCATTAGATCTGATGACTGAGGAGAGGCCACAATATCAGCTGGTGGTTAGCTGCGAGGTGGCAAAAACACCGCAAAAAAAATCTACGAGTAACGTTATAACCACAGCAGTAATTTCCATAGTGTGCTGTTAAACTGTGATTGAATCAAAATATGCAGAGAATAGTCCATTTGACAAGTAAAGCTGCTTGAATATGCCTTATTGACAATGCTGTGTGTAGGTTACTAGGAATCTTTCACTAACGTAGAGTTGTCAGTTTAGACCACACTGCATTAGCATGAATTGGCAAAGCCCTTCGTATTTTACAAGTTCCTTAACAACACTTAAAAGTCCTTGTTCTCCCTACTAAAACAAAGGAGGAGATTTTGCATATTCTCTGCTGTTGATACAGGTATAATATATATAATTTTCAGCCCGTATGCACCAGTCATCTTGAGTAGAATTATATAATGGTTTCAGCAATAGACACTTAAGGTAGTTTTTCATTCTACAGGGCCAGGTTGGCCGTGGTGGTGCAGAGGTTAGTTGTTGCCTCACAGCAAGAGGTTCTTCGGTTTGATTCTCGGCTGGGGTGCCTTCTGTGCTGAGTTTGCATGTCCTCCTTGCAGTCATGTGGGTTTCCTCCCATATTCCATGCAGTAGGTGGATCGGACATGAGAAACCTTGCTTTTACTCCTACCTGTTGCTAAGTAATGCATGATTTTTAATGTATATACAAAAGGAAATATTAGTAAATAAAACCTTTATGATTTTAAGTATAACTTGATGGTTTAAGCAAGGTATGATGGTAATAACATAAGCTATGTAATTAAAGAAATGCTGTAAGAAAGGTATTTTGTTGTGATGTATGCATGCTTATTAAGAAATAGATTGTTTTCTAAGAAAAAATAAATACTTGGTGTATAATTTAGTGGCTTGGTATGTCAAAAATTATATGTATTGTAATGTTAGGCAATGTAGTTGTAATTTTGGAATTTGGTGGTTCTTTACTTGGCTTTTGAGTTCATCCAGTTATCTGTCCATCTATCCACAAACTCCTTATCCCATTTTGTACATGGAGTCAGATAGTCACATCAGCAGTGACCATCATCTACATCCAGTATTCACACCATCTTGGCTAGCACTGTTGCGGCTATTCTTCTATACCCCCCACATGCACTCACACTTATGACCAATTTAGTGTGTCCAGTTTACCTACTGCTAGTCTTTGGAATATGGGAGGAAAGCAGAGCACCTGGATAAAGCCTCATACAAACACACAGAGGACATGCAGACTCCACACAGAAGACACCCCAACCAAGAATCAAAGTGGTGAATCTCATGCTGTGAGGCAACATTGCTAACCACTGCACTATTCTGTCACCCTACATACTTTCATTTTGGATGCTCTCTTTAGTTTGCACAGTTGAAATGCTTATCTTGTTGCCACTGTGGAATGAAGTAGCATTTTTTATAACTGAAATATCTGAGATGATATTTTTGTGGAAGATGTATAAAATCTATGTAGTGCAAAGAAGGTTACAGTTACACTCCAGTACAAGGAAGAAGACAGGCTTGTTAAGCACCATTAAGATCCAGTCCTGTGCTAGGAGTTAACAGCTAGCAGAGGCAACTGGCAAGGAACAGTGGCTGAAGGTAAAACAGCTGTAAAAGCTGCTGTGCCACACTTGCAAACGAAAAGCATGGCAAAATGAAATGGCTGACAGTATTTAAAGCTGTTGGCTGCTCAGACGGACACTTGGTTTCTGCTTACTGTTTGACAGTGCTGTGTTTTGCTGACTTTCAAAGACTTTGAAAACTGGTAAAACACTTTATGCTACAACACCTTTTTTTCTGTAACTGATATCTGAAAGCATGTGTTTATTTATTTGAATTTGTTAATCAGTTTAGAGCACTGATCACAAATTACTAGTTCCAGTCTCAGCCTAAGAAAAATACAGGAATAAAATTAGTTTATGCAGTGCAGAGTGTCAGTGCAGTACAGTACAGTACAACATGGTTAGAGTAATGCAGCAGTAAGACAGGTATAGTTAAGCATCCAGTATATGAAATTCTTTATATTATACAAATGATTAACGTGAAATGAGCTTATGCATTATGAAGACGTTATATAGAGTGTCTACAAGACAGTACCGTCTTGAGGTGAATGTGATGTATAGACTGAAGAAAGATAAGAGACTAAGAAAGTTGTTAGGCAGTAACAGAATATTATGAAGACGTTATATACAGTGTCTACAAGACAGTACCGTCTTGAGGTGAATGTGATGTATAGACTGAAGAAAGATAAGAGACTAAGAAAGTTGTTAGGCAGTAACAGAATACATTGTACTTGGGTAATGTGGCCAAGGGCATAACACTGGCATTTGGCAAGTTTCAGAAGATTAGTTTTTAGTTGTGTCTGGAATACTGGGTATATTTTTGAGACAGGAGGGAAATGTATTCCTAGAGTTTGGGGCCGAGAACAGAGGGACAGTGACCTCTGCAGTGAAGCTTGTTATTTTAAGTCTGTAGTAGTAGCAGACCTGAAGGGACATGATTACATGAGGCTGCAGTAATATGGGAGCTGAATGGACATGATTACTTAAGGTCATGGTAATAAAGGAGCTAAATGGACATGATCACATGAGGCTGCCTAATAAGTGAGCTAAATGGACATGAGTATTTAAGGCTGCAATAATAAGGGAGCTGAATGGACATGATTACTTAAGGGTGCAGTAACAAGGGAGCTGAATGAGCCTGATAAAATGAGGCTGCCGTAATAAGGGAGCCAAATGGACATGATCACATGCAGCTGCCGTAATAAGGGAACTGAATGGACACGATTACATGAGACTGCATTAATAAGGGAGCTGATTGGACACGATTATATGTATCTGTAGTAGTGAAGGAGCTGAATGGCCATGCTTACATGAGGCTGCGGTAATAAGGGAGCTGGATGGCCATGATAACATGAGGCTGCAGTAGTAAGGGAGCTGAATGGACATGATTACATGAGGGTGCAGTAATGCAGCAGCTGACTGAACATGGTTATGTGAGGCTGCATAGACACAATTACATGAGGTTGTAGTCATATTGAAAGTGAATAGACAGGATTATATGAGGATGCAGTAGTAAGTGAGCTGAATGGAAATTATTATATGAGGCTCTAGTTATAAGGGAGCTGAGTGGACAGGATTGTATGAGGCCACTGAAATAAAGATGCTAAATGCACATAATTACATGAGGCTGTAGTAATACAGGAACTGAATAGACATGATTACATGAGGCTGTAGTAATATGGGAGCTTATTGGACATGAGAATTATGATTGGGTGTCACTGATCAGTAACCCTTATGTGCTCTTGACATGGATGCCAAGAAAGTCAACATTTGAGCATCGTTCTTGAGGTGAATTTCTTATTATTTTTGTCTGAAATACATAATAAGTTGCTTGTGATCCAGAGACTGAACATAAATCTCTGTTTGAGGGTGGTCTGGACTGGAAGTTTAATTGAGAAAATTATTTATTATTTCTTTAGTATCCTTTCACTATAGTACCAACATTTTCTAAACATTATCTGATGGAATACGTTTCTTAATAAATGACAGCACCCCCCCCCATCCCGCCGTGTACTAGATTCCAGATTTATTTATTTTTTCTCATTATTGTCATGTATTTGTTTATCCTTGCAGCATTAATCCAATTCCTAGTTCTCCCTTTAACTGAGAGGTGGGTAAAGGATTTCTCCACCGCTTTTTGCATTTGATAAGAGGTTAAATCATTTTAGCTGCCTCCGAGTGTTTGGCTTGTCATATCCAACTGAACACTTGTTTGTGAATTTTGTGAAATTCTGAGTTGCTGCTCATTTTTAATAGTAAATGGTTAGCTTCAGAAAATTTCTAGGGTTCCCTGCTTTTGGGGTCACATTATCAGTTCTTTGCATTGCCCTCTGAATTATCTACAGCTCCAGGGGTATTTATGAAATGCCTGCTTCCAGTCATAGCTTATTGCAGATTAAATGGCATTAACATTTTATTTAGATGACGTATCTTTGCAGAGTCTTTATCCAGATGTCAAGAATCAATAATGTGGGTTATGTCTCGTCTTTCCAATCTGGGCTTTCTGTTAAATGTTGCAAAATCCACCTCTAGTCCATGTTGCAGGATTGTGTTTCTCTAGTGTCTTCTAGATACTTCTCTTCCACAGAAACTACAATGCGTTCTGAGGAAATAGAACAGCCAGTATATAATTACATCAGGAAGTAGCATACAGCCCCCAATGAAATCGGGTGCCAGAGCACTGGAAGTTAATTATGTTGTTGTGGACAGCCATCCATTCAGGGAAAAATGCAGATATCTTTCTGCCTGGCTTATAGCCCCCTCTGGAGGCCAGGGGCTCTAGACTATGTAGTAAGCAAGGGGTACCAGCAAAGTCTGCAGCAGGTGCTGCTTGCTAGGAAGCATGCATATGCAAACCATATTGATATCCATGCACACCATGTGTGAATGTGGGGATTAATAAAAGTGAAAAGCCGCCTGTCAGGATGGCACCAAAGTGAGATGCCATCATCTCCTTTTCATCATGGATTTGGAAATTGAGGAGGGACACAGAGACCTGGCTGATGGCATATCTCGGGGTGAACAAAACTGTGACTGCTAAACACCACTATCTCCAAATACATAAACACCACTATCTTCAAATACATAATTAAAGTTTACCAAATAAAAACATAGGTCAACATTAAAGCTTACAAAATGCAAATAGTTATAGCACAGCAGAAATCTGTCAGACCCTGATATAATTCAGTAGAGTAAGTAACTTTTTAAGTCCCAAAGAATGAGCAGCCTGATGAAGGACCCATTAGTCTGAAACCTAACTATCATATAAGAATTGTATATGTATTATACTTGTTATGATAAAATATTATCCTCTGTGATTGCCGCCTATTCCTTGGAATTTCACAGGTTACACTTGGATGAGTTCACAGTATGGCTATGAATCTAAGAAAAGAACTGACATATAAAATATACCAAATTTCCAAAACTGACAGAAATAAAAAAAATGACCAGATGAAAATAAAAAAGCATACATGTCACAGTAACTGAAACCATTACCCAACAAATCCCTCACAAGCACATCTCTCTTTCCTACGACCTGAGTAAAGTAGAATAACACCAGAATTGTAAAATAAATAACCCCCAAATGTAAAAAGCCATTCACCTTTCATCAACAGGAGCTTGCATGTTGTATTGGCTTGTAGAGTGATGCCGTGCGGCCCTCTGTAGCCTAACAGATGCAACATGGGACCTTGAGCCAAAGCTCATTTCTCAGACTTTGTCAAAACAGCAGCGAACAGCTGGAAGCCAAAGCCCTGACCACACACGCTGTACCATCCTCCCATTTTAAGCACTCTCCGGTGCCTCATTGAAACACCCAGCCAAACACTGAGCACCACTACCCAAGTAAAATGTAAACAGCCTGCCATAAACTGAGTAAATTTAAGAAAAGCACTCAGTACATCTTACAACTTTCAGCTAATAGTCTCTTAACTCATTTCTTAATTACATTTGTATTTGCCCCGAAATAATCCACCCCAAGTAAAGCACTCTTACACTCTTCCACATCCTCATCCATGCATAAACATAAGTCACTGTTACTCCTCTCGTAAACCATATCTATATCAACCAATGGAGCATATGGGCTTGGATTATTCATGTTTAGATTTCTTGTGCAAACAGCAGTTATAAGAAGTGTTCAGTGATGTTGCCGTAGATTATTTTAAATGTTTTTTTTTCTTCACTTATATATTCATTTGGCTTTCATTTATACTGAGCGCACAGATCCATTTGCTCCATCTTGGTAACTGAACGAACCTGTGCTGTGTTCTTTCACATTTCAGTTCATTGAGTACTTTTGTTTAATGGTTGTGACATGAGAACAAGGTGAATTTGTTAGACCTCAGATTAATTTATTCTACACTGTTGTACCTTTAAATATTATGTTTGCTATTCATAAACAATGTGTGCCATGGAGAAGGACTGATGTCCTAGAATGATGTACCAGAGCCCTTTGCAGATCATAATAGTTTGTATACAGTGGGCTAAGGTACTGGATATGCAGTCTTACCACATTGCTTAAGCATAGTGCTCCATGTAGTGGAATACATATGCAAATGATGCCCCAGAAGGATTGCGTGCAATTCACAAACACTACTGCAGCAGCAGCAGCATTCGAGACATTCCCAAGGGGGTACCTCTCAGGGCCCAGAACTGCACAGGTACAGGTGGGGTGGTGCTTGTGATTGTACTGTTCCTCTTTCTCCGTGATGTGCTGTTCAGCCATCTTAGCTGAGCAGCACATCAACTCAAAATAAAAAAAAAAAAAACAGAAAAGAAAATGCTTTGCACATTAGAAAATAGCAAGCAGTTTACAGCCGAAGTTCCCAGTGGTGCAAGTAAAGCAGCCACCACAACCTCAAGCAGCCCTACCCTCAGCAGTGCTACTTCAGCCAATGGGAGAATCTACAGCACTGGATCCCTACAGTATCATACTATACTAATATACCCTAATCCACAGTCATGGCAGAGGGGGGTAAAAGTTTTATAAACACAGCCCACTATGATTGCAGACAAGGGAGCAGGTTTAATGCAACACTAACTCTTGTGAGTATTGTTTACAGACCTTTTAAGGGACTGTGTGCAAATTTGCTTATCTGCAGTCCTGACAGTGGTGTGACTACTGTTAGGACCTGAGATGAGCAATATGTGCAATTCCATTAAGGGACTACACATGATGGTGTTGAATTGCCAGGCCCATTCATGCACCTTTGAGCAATTTTTATCTCTAATCAGTGTCCCTATATCAGCTTTCAATGCATGCACTTGCATTTAATAAGCCTTTCGTGACTTACAAGAATAACTTAACTTTGTACATTGCTTTCTTAACTGATATCAAAGAAGCACAGTAAGTTAAATTGTAAGATGAATGCCTGACCATCATGTGGTAAAGATTTTTAGATTATCCTTTTGTATTTGGTATAAGGTTCACTCTTCTGTATGGAAAACTCTCTGCTTTATGATCTCCAGTTTTAAGGAACACTGAACTGTGGAAGTAAAAGAAAGGGGAAAAAGTAAATGATTTAGCTCCAAACTATTTGCATAATATTTATATTTTTGTTAACAATACAACTGTACATCACCAATATGAGTTGTGACCATTATTGCTCTATCCTTAGTGGGAAGCTTAATGGTGTTGTACTGTTGTTTTTGGAGTTGTGTTACTAATGATGTCTAAAGGCTGGTGATGGAAATTATCAGGTCCACCTTTAGGAAGTCATTTTAATATACTCTTCTTGCATTTAATAAAAAGAAAATCCGCTCCCAAATATGAGAGAGAAGCCTGTGATAAAAAGGGGCAATTTTAAGCTGTTTAAAATAAAATTGTTTTATTAGATTCATGTATCACTGTATCAACCATTTGGAATAAATGGACTTGGATTATTGTTTAGATTTCTTGTGCAGACAGCATTTAACTAGTGTTTAGTGGTGTTGCCCCAGCTTTTGTATGTTCATTTACCTGTCATTTAGATTGAGCACAAAGATTAATTTTCTCGAAGTTGTTAACTGAACAAACTTGTGCTGTGTTCTTCCACATTTCAGTTTGAGTACTTTTGTTTAATGGTTATGACTTGGGAACAAAGTCAGTTTGTTAGACCTCAGATTAATTTGTTCTACTGTGTTGTACCTTTAAACATTGTGCTTACTGTTCATAAACAATGTGTGCCATGAAGAAAGGCTGATATGCTAGAGTGGGTATCAGAGCCCTTTGCAAATCATAGACGTTTGTGCAGAGATGCAGTCTTACCACTTTATTTAGGCATAGTACTCCATGTAGTGGAGTACATATGCAAATGACCTCCCTCCCTACAGGATCACATTTCACAAACACCAGGAAAGGGGGAGGGGGGCAGGTCATAAGTAAATGATGTTAGCCAAATACAAATAAGTTCTGAGTCTATTTCAGTAATGAGTGCCACTTAGTGTTTGCGTAATATTTCTGTTTTATAATTGTTGCGTTTGAAATAGCCTGAAGCACCATATTTTTTAACCTGTGTTTTCGTAATTGTTGAATACATTTTACTTGTGCTGGAGCATTTGATTTTCCTTGTACTACTGTATGATGACATGACCTGTTTCCAGGAACAGCAGACTGATCGAGTCCCAGATTGAATTAGCTGCGATTAGTTGTTGACATGCAGTAGCATACTAACTTGGAAGTTCATTGAGACAAAATTGAACCATTATGTGGTTAGGCAGTGGCATGACAACCAGGGCAGAGGGAAATTAAATAAATGTTATGAAATGAGGGCAATAAAGGCCAAGGGTATGCGTCACATAGACCATTGTCTCATCTCTCTGAGGTGTTTTGATTTTCTCAGGTTTCAAACTACCCAAATTAGATTTTATCCCTTTGTAACTTACTTCCTGTTTCGCTTTATTGCTTGGGTTTTGAGGTGGTAATGCAGAATATATGGGAAAATAACTGTGATGTTTGGTTATGTCTGGAAAATCCTAAAAAAGCATCTTTTTATGTTAGACTTGTATGGCATGGAGTTCAGGAGCAGTTATACATGCACATGCATGCACGTGCTCGCGCACACACACAAGTGATTTTTTTTTTTACAGTCCAGATACAGTTTGAGACATAGCACTTTTAAATTAACACCATAGCAGGCTCACATGTTAAGGTTTAATGTACTTACGAATCTTACCATGTGTGAGCAACATTCAGAACCTTGCTGTGAAGTGAAATGTATCACTGGGTCTGTGTCACCATGATTTGTACCATAATGATGTACTTTTGTATGCATTTGCACACAGGGGTGTCCCAACAGGTAGCCCTAGGGCCACAGTCTGGCCTACCAAAGCATTTACTGGCCCTCAATATGTCCTACAACATACTGCTTTGACTGGACAGATATATGTTGGACATGATAATGTTGCCCCCCAACCTTGAGAGTATGGTAAGTGGTCCCTGAACCAAAAAGGCTGGACACCCTTGACTAGAAATTGAAAAAAAAAAAGAATAACTATTCCATCAGTAGCCATGTCTAAACATGTTTTTGTTAGCTTTCTGAGTGGGTTCTAATCTAACTATGTCTTTACCTGAGAAACCTGTTACAAACGTGTTGAAGTCTGGAGTAAGATCCCCTAAAGCAAATGGCTGTCACCATATATAATGCAGACTAACCACTAGTCATAAGGCTGTATGTTTGCCAGGAGAATGCTTTTCATTTATTTAAATGATGCTACAAAAATCTTTAGAGGGTAAAATAATGGAATTGATAATAAAAAATTGGTATGTCTTAAATTATATATGTTTTTGTTATGCCTTTTGGAGGACCATAGCTTGAATCTTGATGTACTGAGTAGTTATGATGCACTAAGTTTGTAGATCACCCTGCTGAGCACTTGTACATACATTCTGATATCAACTTAAAATCCTTTCTGTTTCTGCATGGTGACTTGTGTATTGTATGTCCGAATATAAAGTGAAGTTAAAAGGTATAACATTACCTGACTGATTATTGTAAACGTACATAAATAAATAAATGTTTTCACTGCAGAGGATACTGATGTGCTGATGTTTTCTATTCTCTTGTCATTTCAGTGTTTCAGATAGGCTTGATGCCAGTCTATTTTAACTTTGTAAATGGATCAATAATACTTTGGCCTTTTGTTGGATCTTTTGCATTCTAACATGCACAAGTTGTTCTTGTAATTTCAGACATTTTTTAGGGAGTGTGATTCGCCTGGGAGTTCATGCATACATTTCTCACTGAGAGATCTTCATATCTTTTGACAGTCGTGCAGTCCCTTGTAATGAACGCAGTCCCAGTTCTTCAGTGAATTCTTATTGTGCACAAGTGAATGTTTGATATTCTTCATGTTTCACTGTTGCAGTCATTACATTTGGGTAATCCTGCTGGCAGGTTGCCCTCAGTCGGCCTGAATTCCAAACTCTTGGGTCCTGCATCGGCTGCTGTCGCCCCTTCCCTGATGTCAGGTCGTCAGGGGTATAAAAGAAGGAGCCAATGCCATTTTCTTCAGTCTTTCTTGCCGCGCGGTGCCCGAAGCAGAAGCAGTTCGCAAGTGCCGGTCGGCCGACTCCTGAGATTTTCCTGTTCGAATTTCAGATCCAAAGTCTTCAGTAAAGCTAAGTACCCCATTGGGGAAACTTTTTTCTTGCTCCAGACCGATGTCAGAAAAAGTAAATAATTGTATTTCTCTTGGAAAGCAAATTACCTCATAAGGACTTTCATTCTTACTGTATTCCTTGCCTAGGCCCTGATCACAACGTTTCAGGTTGTCGGTTTTGTGCTAGATTTAACCAACACACTATTAAGCATCGGTATGATTTTGCTTTAAATTATTTTGGACGCCGGTTTAATTATCCAGAAATGTCGTCGGATAGCCATCCGACTACCGGAGTTCACAAAAAACACAAAGAAAAGGAGAGAGATAAATAACCGAGGCCCAAAACCGACGACGAAGCTTCTCCTAAGCCAGTCGCTGGTTCTCAGTGAGGCGCTTTCGCAGCCCCTGATGCCCGCTACTTTAGAGATGCAGGTTGCTACCGACTCCCACGTGGAGTCTGCCATGCCGCTGGAAACTCAGAATATTGGAGCCTCGGAGACTATTCCCTCAGATGGGTCCAGAGCCACTGAGCAGGCACCGGCTTCTGAGGGTGTATTCAGACCTAAACATCTTTACATTAAACCTACTTCAGCTTCAAAGGCAAAGACTAAAGCACCTTCTAAAGCAAAGAAACAAACTCAAGAGCCACGTGGACAGGCCTCCATGCCCAAAAAACAGATGCTCAAAATGGCCAAAGACTTGATTACTTTGATCAGGGGTTCCTATCCCCCTCCTGATAAGAGGCCTAGGCAAGAGACTGACTATGAATCTTAATATCAGGTTTCTATTTCTTCTGATTCCTCTTCTGATCAGGAATATTCTCTTCCCCCCTATGAGGATTCTGATGCTGAAGAATCTATACCTTCAGCTTCTCCTCCAGAAGACTATTCTTTTGGGGAAACCTTGCATACCATGAGGGAGCATTTCCACTGGGAGAGCCAAGATTTTTCAGAATCTAAAAAGAGGCTCAGAGATTTCCTTTTACTTTCTCAACACAGGCCTCTAGCCATTCCACCTGTGTTAGACATTGTAGATGATGTGTTTTCGGAGTCTAGTCTTACCCCTGACTCCTTACCTCCGCTCCTGTTAAGCCTGATAGATATTACAGGGTTCCTGACTCATAAATTCCTTTTTAAAAACCCTGCTGCAGACCCAGAGATTACTGCTGCAAAAAACCCTACCCCCTCTGACAGATATTCTAGGGCACTAGATAGATGGGGATAAAAGGTTTACACATCTGCTACCTTGGCTATAAGGGCCTTAAATTGTCTGTTTCATATGCTCAAATATCAGCAACATGTCATGGCATTGCTTAAACAGAAAATGTTGTTAAACTCTGAATGTGCAGAAAACAAGGAAATGCATGATTTATTGCATGCAGCTGAACAAGTTGGAAAGCATACTTTGCAATGTGGTTTTGATTCTTTGGAGGCCTCCTGCAGGGCCGCAGTTACGGGTTCTGTAATTAGGAGGCATGCTTGGTTAAAGGAACAAAATCTGCCTGATCATGTGAAAGTTAAATTATTAGATGCACCTTTACAGCATGATACTTTGTTTGGTGTTAAGGCAGAAGAAGTGTTAAAGAAAATGGAGGACAAAGCTAAATCGATGCAAACTGTCAAAGATTTTTTACAAGTACAGCCACCTAGGTTTAGTAGACACTGACCAACAAAGAATTGGTCCTTTCCTGTGTCAGACAGACCTCAAAGGGGCAGATCCAGACACCCTAGAGGCAGATCCCAGGCGCAAGGTTCATACAGGTCAAAGCAATGGGGTGCTTCTACCTCCAAAGTTGGAGAAGACAAATCACAACCTTACAGGAAACAGTCCCAATGACTTCCCCTGCCTGTGCCAAGCACTTATCTCCTGGCAGCACACTTAGGGGAAAATTAGCACTTTTTTCTCAAAATTGGCACATTGTAGCCCAGGACAAGTGGGTTCTAAACATCGAGTCACAAGGCTACAAGTTCCATTTCCATACCCTGCCAAAGGCAAATGGATGGGCAGAGGCACAAAAACAAGTCTCATCCCTCATGGACATGGGGGCCATTCAACAAGTACCAGAGCAAGAGCAGGGACAAGGATTTTACTCGACTGTTCTTGGTACCCAGAAAGGACAAGGCCTGGAGACCAATACTGCACCTATCTATTCTGAACACATTCCTGGATATACCAAAGTTCAAGATGTTAACTTTACAGCAGCTTCTGCCCATGCTGGGCAAGAATACTTGGCTTGTGACTTTAGACTTAAAAGAGGCATACCTGCATGTCCCAATCAGACAATCATGCAGATGATACCTCAGATTCAAGGCTGGCTCAATGCATTACCAATTCTCAGCATTGCCCTTTGGCTTATCTACTGTGCCCAGGGTCTTTACAAAGTGCCTGGCACCAGTAATTGCATTCTGCAGACAAAGAGGAATGCAAATATATCCTTACTTGGACTGTCTAATTCAAGCAGAGAACAAAGGACATTCTTCTACAGCCTCTGGCATTTGTGAAAAGACTTCTAACATGCCTAGGGTACACAGTCAACGAAAAGAAATCAAAACTAGTACCCTCTCAAGAGATAATATTCCTGGGTGCAAGCTTAACTACAACTGCCCAGATGGCTTATCTCACGCCAGACAAACAAAGGCAACTGACTACCTATTTCAAGATGTTGGCAACAAAGGCCCAGTTATCTGCAAGAAAAATTCTGCAGGCTTTGGGCTTCATGGCATCCTGCATTCTACTAATTCCATATGCAAGACTGCATATGAGGAAACTTCAGTGGTATCTAAAAAGTGTTTGGACTCAACATTGCCACAGCCTGGAGGCAATAATTACTCTCATTCCCTGCCTGCAACAGGAGTTTCAGTGGTGGTCAAGGGCTTGTCACCAGAACAAGGGACAGCCATTTACATTACCCCCAGCCAGGCAGATACTAACAACGGACGCATCAGATTATGCCTGGGGGGGCCCATATGGCAGGAAGATGCATTCAGGGCTCATGGCCCTCAAACCAAATGCATCTACATATCAATCAAAAAGAGATATGGTAGCTGTTCAAAATGCCCTGACAGCCTTCAAGGACCTAATTCATCCGGGATAACTACTTATAAAGACAGACAATACCACGGTCATGTGGTATATAAACAAGCAGGGGGGCACACATTCTTACCCCCTTTGCAGACTAGCCATGACTTTGTGGGACACAGCATTGACTTACCAAGTACATCTGCAGGCATAATTCCTGCCAGGAAAAGAAAATACTCTGGCAGACGAACTAAGCAGAAACCTCATAGATCCACACGAGTGGCACCTGGAACCACAAGTCTTCAGCATGATAACAAGGAAATTGGGATGCCCGGACATAGATCTATTTGCCTCCCCTCACAACTACCAACTAAAAAGATTCTGCACAAGGACATATCACAGACAAGCATGGAAAATGGACGCCCTGTCTTTCAGCTGGAAAAAACTATCAGTATATGCCTTTTTTCCACTGCCACTCCTCCCCAAGATACTCCTAAAGGTCAGACAGGAGAAGCCAAAGATGATACTGATTGCCCCAGACTGGCTCCGCCAGTACTGGTATCCAATCCTAAGGAATTTGTCTCAATGCCCAGCTTGGGCCTTACCTGAAATACCCCATGTACTGTCCCAGCAAAACAATCAGATCCTGCACAGCCAACTCAGGACTTTGAACCTGGCAGCATGGCAGATAATGTGATCATACAAAACACACCTCTCAGTAAAGCTGTGATGGATGTCATTTTGGAAGCCAGAAGGCCCAGTACTAGAAAATCTTATGCTGGAAAATGGAAGAGATTCTGTGCTTGGAACCAGGCACAAGGAACTAACAGCTGTACCAAATATTCCTCAGATTTTACAATACTTAACTGAGATGCTGGACAAAGGCCTATCTTTTTCATCAATTAAAATTCATGCCTCTGCCATTTCGGCTCATTACAATACAGAGCCACCAATCTTTTCTCATCCTTTATTAAAGCAGTACCTCAGAGGAGCAAAAAATTTAAGGCCTCCCAGAAGATCACCAATACCTGCATGGGACCTCAATTATGTCTTGGAAAAACTCACCCTGCCTCCTTTTGAGCCAGCTGCTACTACTGATATAAAGTTTTTATCTTGGAAAACAGCTCTGCTCCTAGCAATAACTTCTGCAAGACAAGTTTCAGAGCTACAGGCACTCATGGCGGTGGAACCCTTTATCATGTTTTATCCAGACAGGGTTTCCTTTGAGGACAAACCCGACATTTATGCCTAAAGTGGTGTCCAGTGTGGCTCTTAACCAAACCATTCATCTGCCAACCTTTTATCCAAATCCACAGAACAAGGGGGAGAGAATTCTGCATTCCTTGGACGTTCACAGACAGCTTGGATTCTACTTGGACAGAACCAAAGCTTTCAGGAAGAGAGAGCAATTACTAGTGGCATATGCTGCAGGATCACAAGGAAAGGCTATCTCAAAGCAGATTATTTCAAAGTGGATAGGCCACTGCATTCGTTTCTGCTATTCTCAACATGGCAAGCCAGTGCCTAAGGGCATTAGGCCACATTCAACCAGAGCTGCAGCCACTTCAGCAGCCTTTCTCAGGGGGGGGTACCAACCAAAGACATTTTAGAGGCTGCTACTTGGAGTTCAGTGCACACCTTTACAAAGCACTATCATCTGCCACTCTACTCTAAATCCAGAGCAGGCTTTGCCACTGCAGTTCTGCAGGGCCTCATAGCCGCTCCTAATACTGTTTAGCTCCAGCCTCCCAACCATAGCTTTGGGACTCTACCCAAATGTAATGACTGCAACAGTGAAACATGAAGAACATAGTACAGTTGTGTACACTTACCATAAATGTAGATGTTCGAGTGTATTCACTGTTGCAGTCCAGGTTACCCACCCGCTATCCCCCTTTTTTCTGCTGGAACTTATCTTTCCTTCTTTGATTTATACAACCTGTGCAGTGTATTTGCTTATAGATGAAGGTCAAGTTTCTATTGGTGCATGTAATTTTATATAAATATCTATAAATTGTGGCTACCCATTTGGGGGGCACCTGACATCTGGGGCAAGTAAAACTGAAGAAAATGGTGTTGGCTCCTTCTTTTATACCCCTGACGACCTGACGTCAGGGAAGGGGTGACAGCAGCCGACGCAGGACCCAAGACTTTGGAATTCAGGCCAACTGAGGGCAACCTGCCAGCAGGATTACCCAAATGGTAATGACTGCAACAGTGAATACACTCGAACATCTACATTAATGGTAAGTGTACACAACTGTACTTTGTATGTTTGTCAAGAGCAAGAGTTTGGGCCAGTTTCATTCTATTCTATTTATGACATAGTTTCTGTTAGGAAAGAGTGCCACTCTTTATGAAATATAGTATAATTTATTCAACAATAAGCCAGTTGCTAGCATGTATCTAGGCCTTAAAGGTAAGATGTGCAGAATTGAGTGACCAAAAATAAGAAGGTGGTATCTGAAGAGGTGTAAGATTCAGATGTCCCCCAATGTCATGGGTGGGGTAACATTTTATGGGTGGAAATCAGCTGTACTCTCTTCAAAGGAAAAAAAAAGTATGGCTTGGATAAAAGGCAGGCTTTTTCTTGGGAAACAGTCCAAGTCATTGTATCCAGCAGGCTTTTTCTTGGGAAACAGTCCAAGCCACTGTATCCCAAAGTGTTGCATATAAGTTTCATGTAGTGCATGGAGCACCATGATTACACTCCGATATTGGGGGCAAAAGACAAACCTTAGACGCCCTTTTGTAGTGGAAGACTCACTCTTAAAAGTTGTTATGCCCTCCTGCTTAAGTTGCTAAAAACTAGGTATTGTGGTAGGAAGTAAAACCTGCTAGAAATGGCCAGCAAGTGACAGCGGCAGAATTAAAAACAGATTTCTTTCTGCCTGCTGTCTGTGTTAGCAGTCTTCCTTGTCTTTCTTTCTTTACTGCCTTTTTTTTACCATAGGATAAAACATGTCACTAGTTTTATAGATTTGAAAGCTAACAAAATACTTACTGTAACCAGTTATACATGGAATAGATGAAGCTCCGTGTACTACAAAGAATTATGACTGGGTCTCCAGTCTTCTTCTTTTGGCTTTTCCCGGTTAAAAGGTCGCCACAGTGGATCAACTGTCCGCTCATGATTGGCAGTAGAGTTTTACCGTGTCGAGTTGCCAGCCTGGGCCCAACCTTCCACGGAAGACACATGCACACACTCATACCTAAGGCCAATTTAGAGTGTCCAATCCACCTACAGCATGTCTTTGGGATGTGGGAGGAAACCGGAGCACCCGGAGGAAACCCATGTGACCACAAAGAGGACATGCAGACTCCGCACAGAAGGCATCCCAGCTGAGGATCGAACCGGAGAACCTCTTACTGTGAGGCGACAATGCTAACCGCTGCACCACTGTGGCCACCTTATGACTGGGTCTCCAGTAATAACCCTAATTTGTCTTCTTGGCATGGATGCAAAGATTCACCACTCAAGCTTCGATCTTGAGGTAAGTTTGTTGGCATCCATGTTTCAGACATGCACACTCTCATGATTATGATCAGAGACCCATTCATAATCTTCTGTATCTGCATAAAATCAGATGGTCTTGAGGTGACACTTTTGAAAAGTGGATTCATGCATAAAGTAGATTTTCAAACAGGCTTTTTGGTTTGGATTCTCAGCTGGCTATACCTGAAGACCATACATTTAAGTATCTAAATGTGTTCTATTTTGTTCACTTGTGTGTGTGTGTATATGTATATATATATATATATATATATATATATATATATATATATAAACATTCCGTATAGTGTTTAATAGTTGCTTGCAGAGCCTAACCAGAAAGTGGATGAAATGCAAGAACAACATTTAAAAAATTAGCTTCCAGTGCAAGAAGCAGTTCTTGAAGTCTTCAGGAACATTTAATTTTCTGTGGGACTAGCCTAATCATAAACCAAATTTCTATGCTTTTGACCATAGAGGTGTTTTATAGTTGTCATCCAGTTTAGTTCTTGCAGAACTGCTTTTCTAGTACACTATTGCTTTTTGTTATCGAGTATGCTTAGTATCTAGTAAATATAAGTAGACTTGTTTTGTTATATCCATCTATCCATTTTCTAAACTGCTTGCCTTGTTGAGGGTTGTGATAGTAATTTGAAGAGAGCAGACTAGACTTATCTGCAGTTCACAGTTCATCCCAAATGACCTCATGCTTCCCCACATAAGGGAAGAGGTTCAGTTTTTCCAAGGTATCCTAGGTATGATCTTGGCTGCCACTCACTAAGCTCTGCCCAAAAATTTTCCAGGGGGAGGCACCCTAATGATATCCTAGCTAGGTATCCAAACCACTAACACCTCTATTCTGAGAACTTCCCAGGTTGCCGATTTCCTTATCCTGTTGCAGGGAGTGAGCACAAGAGCCCTTTGACCTCTGGGACCCTATGAAGGAATCTCATTTCCTCTGTTTGCATAATCTCATCCTTTATGTGATTACCCAATGATTATGACACTAGGTGAGGATGGGAACATGCAGTGGCTTTGCCCTATGAGTCAGCCCTTACTCACCATTACAGCTGGGTACAGCACCTGCAATAATACTGTTGCTGCTGCAGTACTGCACCAAGTTATTGGTCATTCTCCCAAGACCCTTTATCCTCACTAGCGAACAACACCCAGAAATTGAATTTTTCCATTTGGAGTGGCTGCATTCATCTCACCTAAAAAGAACAACCCACTGTTTTCCAGACAGAAATATGGCCTCTGATTTAGAGTTGCTGGTTGTGGTAGCGCAGACAAGGCACACCCTTGATTGAATTTTGTGGACATCCTGAGTGTATCTGACTTGAGGCTAACAATGCAGGCACAAATTTTGCTCCAGAAATACAAGGTTTCATTTTATTTTACTCTTAAGTAAGTGTACCTTTTTCATGGCTGCCCATTTGAGAGTTTTTTTCTTTATATTTCAAACGTATGGACTCCCATACTTGTTTGCATACGTACAAATGCATGCATGCACAACACAGACAATGCAATGAGAATTGAGGAATTGCATTTGCACATTTAATTGTGTTTATCTTTTTATTTGAACTGTTTGTATTCTTATAAGGTAAGTCGGCTGGGCCTAAGATTGTTTTTCATCCTCAACCAAGGCTGACTATGGAGCTCACACAGAATACTAAGTGTAGAAGCACCTTGCACTTGCCAGTGCAGTGCATCAAGTAATCACATACACAGAAAAAAAAGAAAGAATATATCATTCTTCCTGAATCAGAGCAAAAATTAACTGTATCAGTTGGAATCTTTACGAGGCAAAGACCCAGCTCAGAGTCCAGGAGCAAAGAGCATAACATGCATGTTTCAGTTAGACCTTGAACCATGATCATCCTCCACATCACCATTCTGTCTGCTCTGGCACAAGGTTATTAAAGCAGCTGAGAACTAGCCAAGGTATTTCAAAGCATCTTCTCTCACTCATATATGGGAAAACAAACCAATGAGAAAAGCAGATGCAGCTACAAAAGTTTTTATTTTGTTTGACTGTGTTAATCTTTTGTAATTACTGTTTTTTACAAGGCAAGTGGGCTGGACCTCCGATCCTTTTTCACCCATATACTGGGTTCACTGTGAAGGATATACAGAATTCTCTCCTTTGTGCAGGGAAGAAATATGCTTCTGGTTTTAGTTGTGTTTTACTGTATAGTAAGAAGTCCACTATTGCCAAAGTGTATAATACATAAGTGTGTGTGTGTGTATATATATATATATATATATATATATATATATATATATAAAGTGTATAATGCATAAGTGTGTGTATATATATATATATATATATATATATATATATATATGGATCCATGTCAGATCCATGAAAATGCACTTCAGTGATGACCAGATCACTGAGACGTGATTGCCAACACAACGCATCCCTGACAATGGTAGGTATATGTATTACTGAACGGAATGTATTCCCATGTCCGCAATACAGTTATAAAACAAAAATAAACGTGTATATCAGGGGGCAAACACCCTTGCACCCCCTCCATGTGGAGTGCTGCACCCCCCACACCCCCTACATAAATATATCGACTCTGAGATAACACCACATTGCAGAAATGGGAATACATCCCATTTCCCACTACTCACCATTGTCAGGGATGTGTTGTGTTGGCGATCTCGTCTGTGTGATCCGGTCATCATTGAAGTGTGTTTTTGTGGAACTGGTTGGTTCCCATATATATATATATATATATATATATATATATATAGATATATATATGTGTGTGTGTGTATACATAATTTTGTTGAACTACAGCTCAACATATCCAAATAATGAAAATGCTAACCATAACATTTTAGAAACAAATGCGGTAACATGGGTCCTTCAGGGGTGTTGTCCATTATGGTTAAAGTGTATATGTACAAGTAAGTGTGTGTGTGCGTGCATGCATGTATATAATTTGGTTGAACCATAGCTCAATGTAACCAAATAATTAAAACACTGGTGCAAGCCCAATGCTATTCACACTCTACACATAAGTCAGGATCTCATGAATCAAATATCTGGAGCTTGACAAAATGACACTTGGCCAACCATAATTTATATGTACTTAAACACACACTTATACATACATGCATGCATGCATGCATACATACATACATAATTAACCACCATAGTGGACTCTAAATTAGGATTAAAGCCAAATTACTGCTTATCAGTTTCCCAGTATACTCGCTCAGAGAAATATTTCCATCCGAATGAGTGTAAGTGAATTCTGTTGTCTAGTAAAAGCTCTAAATGATGTTCCGAAAGACATGTGTGAATGGGCGTGCCTTCGTTGAAGGTTGGGCGTCAAGCTGGCAACTCGGCACCGTGAAAATCTACTGCCAATCATTAGCGGACCGGAGTTCCGCTGTGCTGACCCCTAACCGGGAAAAGCCGAAAGACAACAACAACAGTAAAAGCTCTAAATCCAGACATAAAAGCTCACATTTCCCTTTCACCCTCTGTTCTTATTCTAAGTATTTCTAAGACTTACATAAATGACTACTGAATCAGTCTAGATCCAGTTGACAAACTGCTTAGTCATCTTAAAAAAACAAAAAAAAAAACAAAAGCTATTGCACATGATGACGTCACCAGATTAAACTTAAAATGGCAAGGTGAATGAGCCTAAGTGTCTATTACATTTTCAAAAGATGTCTCATGGAAAGTAAGGCAACATCTGAAAGGAAGGAGATTATTGTTACTCCTAATGTCTACAAATCATACTGCATAAAGGTTTATGCTCCAACCATGTATGCCTCACCTGTGCAGTAACACTAAATTTATCAGTCACCAAAATAGTTGTCTCCCTTCTTCAAATAAACTTTCATCTCTGGTCAGTATAATTTTTCAGCTAATGAATTATATTTTTCCAAATTGTTACTCTGCTGTACCTACTTGAAGGTTTAAGTTTGCCTGTTTATTCCTAAAAGTTTTAATATGTCCTAGGTATTCCAAGAAAAGGTTATCTCTGACACCATTGTATACCTCGACCAAATCTCCTCTCAATTATCCGTAAAGGAGGGTAGACGTAATCTCTTTAATATCTGGTGACACTTTCGTCTCTTTAATTTCAGGGATATCAGCTTAATACATTCTGATATATGGTTAGTTGTCTAGTGTCCGATGACCATAAAATACAGTTGTATTTTAATTTAGACTTGACCAAAGTACATTTCAGAGTCAGCCTTCTTTAGCTATGTTAGAAACCTAGGAGGAAACTCCCAGATATGCTCAGAATTAGTTCAAAATGATGTGAAGATTACTGAACCTACACACATTGCCAACATACTGGCTGAGAGGTTCAGTGCAAACTTCTCCCCCCCCCCCCAAAAGGAGAGATATCTATACCAGAGGATTGTAGCCCCCCAAACATCTCCAACGCCCAGGTGAGAACTGCTCTCTCCAAAGCAAAAAACACAGCATCCATGGGACGAGATGGTGTCCCGAGCTGTGTGCCCCATGAACGCAATGAGGAATTAAACCCGCAGTTAGGACAGCTGTGTAATCTTAGCCTCACCTCAGTATGCACTCCAAGGAGTGGCGACGGCACTGTGGTCCCACTTCACAAGGGCGGTGCCTCCACCGACCCTGGAAATTACCGTCCCATTAGCTTGACAAGCCTTATCTGCAAAGCCATGGAGAGGATCATAATGGAACTCATAAATAAAGACATAGGGAACTTGCAGACTTTGGATCCAACCCAGTTTGGCTTTGTCAAAGGCAGATCATGCCTTTTAAACTTGGTTGACTTTTTCGAGACAGTCACCAAGGCCATTGATGAGGAAAGGCAGTCCATACAGCCTACCTTGACCTGGCAAAGGCCTTCACACAATACCCCACTCAGGTATCATCAAAAACTCATCAGCTTGAATGTAAACCCATACATCACAAGATGGGTTACAAACTGGCTAAGTGACAGAACCCACAGGGTCAGAGTTGCTGGAGCCATGTCAGACTCAAAGCCTGTCACAAGTGGTGTCCCACAGGGCTCAGTCCTGGGTCCACTCTTGTTCGCATCTACTTTTCTGAAGTACAAGCAAACACAGGAGGGTTATGGCTGACAAAGTTTGCAGATGACTGCAAACTGGGCGCCATAGTCGAAAACACATCTGACACAGATATCCTTCAAAGGGCCTCACAGAAACGGATAACTGGTGCCAGAGCCATGGCCTAAAGTTAAATGCCAAGAAATGCATAGTCATACCCTTCGGGAAAAACAAGGTTACCCCTAGCTACCATATAGCTGGCAATCCACTGAGCACAGAAGAAGTCATCAGGGATCTGGGGACCCAGGTTGACAGTAGCCTTCGCTTGACACTCATGTTGCTAAAGTAGTTACGAAAACCTTCTACATTGCCCACCTGATCATGAAGGGATTCACATCTAGACCAAGGGAGGTCATCGCCCCTGTACTCATCACTCATTAGACCTATGATTGAGTACAATGCCCCATTCGAATGTATCTGACCAGACACCTGCAGCAGCTGGAAAGGCCCCAAAAGTTCCTCACCAAAAGGATAAAGTGTCTCAAAAATATGTCTTATGCTGCCCGACTGAAAGAACTCCAGCTCTATTCAGTCTCATACCGCTTGCTCAGAGGTGACCTGTGCCTGACATATAAGGCCATGTCAAACCCTGATTTGATGAATATGCTTCACCTCAAAAATCTAGATCCCTCAGAACCACAAGGGCGGAGACTTAAACCTTGACACGGTTATTAATAGAACATGCTGGAGGGACAGATTCATCACCCAGAGACTCCCTATGCTGTGGAACAAAATCCCGGTACATGTAAGGCAGAGCACCTCGCTGGCCTTGTTCAAGAGGAATCTTGACCAATGGATGGGGGATCGCAGATATACCCCAGGGATTACTTCAGTGTCACTGCTTGACAGAGGCACAGCAAAATAATAGGCATAGTTTTATTCTAACTAAAGGGGTGGCGAAAGCCAAATAACTATGGGCTAGGCTTATAAATGCCCTTGGGCAGATAGCCTAGTATGAACCTATGAACCTAAGCAAATTTTAGGACCTCTTTGATTTAATAAATCTTACTTTACTTCTAAATGGTTTTCAGCTTTCATCATTAACATTATATGTTTCCTGAAGCTTAAGTTAAGAGTGTGCAGTGTATCTGTTAATATTGTGCTTCCTCTTATGCTGTGTAGATGTCTTTGCATATTACTGTAGCAGTACTCTTTATACTTGGGATATCCTGCCAAGGATAGTGCAATGTCTGGCAAATGTACCAAAGCCTTTACATCTTCCAGGTGTCATATGTCAGATGTATGTCCTATGTGCAAGGCATAAGGCACATATGTGATGTATGGATGCCTAATCCTCAGAACTTCTTTGCCACCAGTCTGATGCAACTTTTGAATTTGGTCTGTATGCCATTCACCAAGCTGGTTCTTCCATTGAACCTGTTACAGATAAGTGCCCCAGTGAAGTTTCTTCCTTTCCTTTTATTCTCCTTGTTTGTTTATTTGTCATCTAGGAATGGGAAATTTGAGCATGAGAGCCAGATTCCTCATAAAAACAGACATGAGAAGTGCCTTTTTGTTTGAGCCCTACTCATAGTCATGCTCAGTGTGATATTTGCCAGGCATTTTGTCTGTAAGACATTCTGCAGCCATTTGTCTTCCATTTCTATTTATCTGGAAAAGCAGCATCTGAAGTTATTGACCTAGGGCACCATGGCCGAATCTCTGAGCACTGAAGTTCAGCCACCTCTTAAGAAAAAAGCTAAGGTAGCACATTCAGAATTTGCTGTTGTCCAGCCTCCACTGGATGTCTCCCTCAGGTTGGATGAAGAACCTGAGGGACTGGTAGGTGCTGATGTCAATTACCTCTCCCACGACTCAATTAGAGGTCGACATGGACCTGCCTACTCATGTGTCCACTGAGGCTGTGCATACAGATGGAACACATTTTTGGTGTTGCAATTTGCATAGCAGGAAAAATTAAATGTTTGCATATTATTGCGCTGTATAAACTCTGTTTTATTCAAAATAAATTTACAACATGTACAATTATGACAAGTAAAGGTTCATTTTTTCCCTACTGTACACAGGTTCCTGCTTGAAATTCATTATCTTATAGCAAAGTTTTTGTTTTAAATTCCATCATTTCCTAAATGCAAAATGGGGCACATCACCTATAAATGTTTCCCTGGCCGGGCAGATAAAATAGCAAATTATCTTTAATAGAACATTTTAAAATTAAGGATAATCTGTAAATTTTATCGAATGTTGGTCTAGCTGACCACTTGCACAGTATGTTTAAGTTTTTACAAAGAAAAATGTAATAGAAAGCTTAGATAGGATAGTTGAAAACCTATCGGATGTATGTAAAAGTGTAATTACTAATTTGCTTGCTTAAGCATGTGATAGAGAAAGGCTCTGAGCATAGCTTTAAATTTAGGGTTATTCAAGTATTAGTAAAGAAGAATTGTTGATGTGAGAAACTTTACTGAAGTTGTTGAACTGAGGTGCATTTTACAGCTTGATGCCAATACTCCACCTTAATTGAATCTAGCTACTAGTATTTAACCTGTTTTGAAATGCAAGCATATGAAATTATGATATACATGTATTCTGAAAGTCTTCTGCATAAGTTCTTTTGTTTATTTTATGCTGTGCTGCATCTTTAAGCTATTTTAATTGGCTTACTGCTACATTAATTGCTACAATGTTTCTATTGATGGCTTGCATCATGTGACTGATTCAAATGATACTTTGTTGTTGCATTTTGTATTCACATTGAGAAAGGGAGAATTCTCAAAAGCTTTGTGTGTGATTGAATAAACTTTTATTATTTTTACTGGTGTTGAGCTCTGGTGATTTTGTGTCCTGTTTTGTTTTTTCATTACCGTTGGGCTCATTTACATGTTTTTTGACCATTTTGTGGTGTTAAGATATGTCCTCCTATCCCAGCTTGGGGGGAGGGGGGGTGTTGACTGACTTGTGATTCAGACAATAAGAAGACTTCTCAATGTTTGCTGAGTTCTGCCTCTCTCAGGTAGCTCACCTTTCCATTAAATGTAGCAATGATGCAGTTGATTCTTCCGCTAGGGCAGATGCAACTGGTTCTGTCATGAGGAGATATTCCTGTTTGTACCTGCAGGCCTTATTTGAGGCCATTAAGTGCAAACCTTTAGATTTTTACCTTAGATAATCAGAATTTTTTTGGCACAGCTGCTGCAGAATTGTTTAAAACACTGCAGGATAAGGGCAAGGTTGTGCAGCACCTCAAACAAATTTTTGTTTCTCCTGTGCCTAAATTCCAGAGGAACTATCGTTTGAAGTCTTCTTTTGTCCATAGACAGCCTAGACAACCTGCTAGAGGTAAGAGGGTTTCTAAGCAGGTTTTCCCAGATAAACCCACTTAGTGTTTTAGAAACCCAAACCCTCTTTTCCTGATAAATCTGCTTCTATCTGACATCCAGCCTCCATTCCCTGCCCCCCAAGGTCTTTCCTTCCCTGTTTGGCAAAGAATAACCATAGATACCTGGGTTCTATCAATCATTCAGTGTGGTTATTTTATGGCTTCCTCCATTTTCTGGTCTTTTGCAGCTTTTTCCTTGCCAGCTTCTTCATTGTCCTCTGGTCCTATGGGATCTAATGGAACAGGGAGCCATACATGTTCCCTTGCCTCAACAGGGAACAAGTTTTTATTCCAGGATATTTCTGATTCCCAAGAAGGAGAGGCCATTGAGGCCCATTCTTGACCTATCCTATCATAATACTTTTCTCAAGGTTCCTTAATTCAAGATGTTGCCTCTTCAGATCATTTTCCTTCATGTTCATCGTGCATACAGCTGCAGTCATAACAGATGGGTTATCCTGCCATCAGGCGGGTCCTCGGTCGGCCGAATTCCAAAGTCTAGGTCCGCATCGGTTGTCGTCGCTTCTTCCCTGACGTCAGTGCGGCAGGGGTATAAAAGAGCCAGCCGACGCCATCTTCTTTCGTCTTTCTTGCCGCACGGTGCCCGAAGCAGAAGCAGTTCGCAAGTGCCGGTCGGCCAGCTCCTGAGATTTACGAAAATATTTCAGCCCAAGTCTTCTTGAAAGCTAAGTACCCCGCTTGGGAAACTTTTCTTGCCTCAGATCGATGTCAAAGTTAATAATTGCATTTCATGTGGGAAGCAAATACCGCATAAGGATTTCCATTCTTTCTGTATTCCTTGCTTAGGCCCAGACCACGACGTCTCGGCCTGCCGTTTCTGTGCTAGATTCAACAAATGCACTATTAAGCGTCGGGCGGAGTTTGCCCACCACTATTTTGGTAAAAAATTTAATTATATTATGTTGTCGGATACTCCGACTCCAGTTTTGAGTAAAAGACGCAAAGATAAGGACCGACATACGAGGTCCACGACTTCTACCGACACCATGCTAAGGCCGACTACTGGTTCTCCGGTTCTCAGCGAGGCACCTACGCAGCCCCTGAGTACCGATGACACTTCATTACCGGTGTCTTCTGTGCCCGAGGTCGCAGGCTCCTCGGCCCCCATTCCGACTACAGATACTGACGCCACTCTTGGCGGGGAAAATCAGAGTTTAGACAGGCCTGCCATTTCTCAAGGTGTCTTCAGGCCTTCCTCCTTCTCCATTAAGGCTTTCACAAAATCTAAAGCAGTCATGAAAACTAAAAAACAAGGACCACAGACCCCCTCTCAAGGCCCCATGCCTAAAAAACAGATGCTCAAAATAGCTGAGGATTTGATTACTCTTATCAGGGGTTCTCAACCCCCTTCGGACAAAAGGCCCAGATTGGAGGAAGACTACCCTTCTTCAGATCAAGCCTCTATTACCTCAGAACATTCTGAGGGCCAGGAATATTCATATTCTCCTTTTGAAGACTCTGATGCAGAGGAGTCTATTCCCTCGGTCTCCCCCCCTGAGGACTACTCTTTTGGGGAAACCCTACATACCTTGAGGGAACACTTTCACTGGGAAGGCCAAGATTACTCAGATTCCAAGAAAAGGCTCAGGGATTTTCTCTTGCTCCCCCAGCACAGGCCTCCGGCTATCCCTCCTGTCTTAGATATTTTAGATGATGTGTACACAGAAGCCAGCCTCAACCCAGATTCTTTACCTCCAGCTCCTGTTAAACCTGACAGATATTACCGGGTTCCTGATTCACACCAGTTCCTATACAAAAGCCATGCTGCTGACCCACAAACTATTTCACAGGGTCCCAAGGGAATTAAGGCCTCTACTGCTAAAAACCCATTACCTTCAGAGAGAGATTCCAGAGCTTTAGAAAGGTGGGGGAAAAAGGTGTATACCTCGGCCACTTTAACCATGAGGGCATTAAACTGTCAGTTCCATATGTTAAAGTATCAACAGTTTTTGTTATCTCAGTTGAAAAGCAAAATGACACAACCTGAGCAACCAGATTTAAAGGAGTTGCAGGATTTGTTGCATAGTGCAGAGCAAGTGGGTAAACATACCTTGCAGTGTGGTTTTGATGCTTTAGAGGCCTCATGTAGAGCTGCTGTTACAGGGTCTGTCATACGTAGACATGCTTGGCTCAAAGAGCAAACCTTACCAGATCATGTCAAAGCTAAATTACTAGATGCACCTCTTCAAAAAGATGTATTGTTTGGTGTTAAAGCTGAGGAGGTACTAAAGAAAATGGAGAAAAAGGCAAGATCAATGCAAACAGTGAAAGATTTCCTGCAGGTACAACCTCCACGTTTCAGCAGAAACTGGCCTTCAAAAAATTGGTCCTTTCCAGCCACAGACAGACCTCAAAGAGGCAGATACAGGTGCCTGAAGGGTAGAGGGCAATCTCAAGGATCATTCAGAGCCAGACAATGGCAAGCACCAACCCCAAGAGGTGGAGAAGATAGATCACAGTCATTCAGAAAGCAGACACAATGACTTTCCCCTTTGCCTGCCAAGCAAAGCTTTAATGGCAGCACCTTTAGGCGGAAAACTGGCATTATTCTCAAAAAATTGGCATATTGTCACAAAAGACAAATGGATCCTGGACATTATAGACAGAGGCTACAGATTCCACTTTCGCACCCTTCCAAAAATGAGAGGCATGCCAAACCAAAGGGCAGAGGCACAAAAACAAATTTCAGCTCTCATGGACATGAAAGCTATTCAAGAGGTACCTGCAAAAGAAAAAGGTCAAGGTTTTTATTCCAGACTATTCCTGGTACCAAGGAAGGACAACGATTGGAGACCTATTTTAGACCTATCCATCCTAAACACATATTTACACGTACCAAAATTCAAGATGCTCACATTACAGCAGCTTCTTCCCATGTTGGGCAAGGAGTCTTGGCTGGTAACATTGGACCTCAAGGAGGCATACCTGCATGTCCCTATCAGACAAGATTGCAGAAGATACCATAGATTTCTTGCAGGTTCAACCCATTATCAATTCTCTGCATTGCCCTTTGGCTTATCTACTGTGCCCAGAGTGTTTACAAAATGCCTGGCATCAGTAATTGCCTTCTGCAGACTTCAAGGGCTACAAATATACCCATATCTGGATGACTGCCTGATCCAAGCGGACAGCAAGCACATACTTCTGAGACACCTGGCGTTTGTAATAAAACTGTTGAACTTTCTGGGATACACAGTCAACAAAAAGAAATCAAAACTAATACCCTCTCAAACAATAATTTTCCTGGGTGCCAGCTTAAATACAAACACCCAGATGGCCTATCTCACGCCAGACAAACAAGGGCAATTATCTCAATACTTCAGCAAAATAGCAACCTTCACCAGGCTGACTGCAAGGAAAGTCCTGCATGCTCTGGGATTCATGGCATCTTGCATCCTGCTGATCCCATGTGCAAAGCTGCATATGAGGAAACTTCAATGGTACCTAAAAAACCTATGGTCTCAACACAGCCACAGTTTGGAAACAATTATACCACTCATTCCATGTCTTCAAAAGGAATTTCTGTGGTGGGCTCAAGCATGCCAAAGAAACATAGGTCTCCCCTTCTGCATACCTCAAGCAAATCAAATCATCACAACAGATGCCTCGGACTACGCCTGGGGGGCGCACATGACAGATCAGTGCATTCAGGGAAAATGGTCCCAAAAAGAGAAGCACCGACACATCAATCAAAAGGAAATGCTAGCAGTGCATAATGCTATTATGGCCTTCAAAGACCTACTGCATCCAGGCCAGCTATTGATAAGGACAGACATCACCACAGTGATGTGGTACATAAACAAACAGGGGGGAACTCATTCATACCCCCTGTGCAGACTAGCCATGTCCCTTTGGAACACAGCTCTGGAATTGCAAATCCAACTTCAGGCACAATTCCTGCCAGGGAAGGAAAACACACTGGCAGACAGCCTAAGCAGAAATATGACAGATCCACATGAATGGAAGTTGCATCCTCAAATTTTCGCAAAGATAACTCAGGCATGGGGACAGCCAGACATAGATCTCTTTGCTACCCACAGAAATTAACAACTGAAAAAAATTTGCTCAAGGACCTATCATCCACATGCCTGGAAAGTGGACGCACTGTCTTTCAATTGGACAACATTGACAGTCTATGCCTTTCCACCTCTCCCTCTGCTGCCCAAAGTTCTATTAAAAGCCAGAGCAGAGAGGCCAAAAATGATTCTCATTGCTCCAGACTGGCCAAGACAACACTGGTATCCACTCCTGAAGAGCCTGACGCATTCCCTACCATGGACCCTGCCTCTAGTGCCTCTTCTGTTGTCCCAGCACAACTTCAAAACTCTTCACAGCCAGCTCAAAACCCTCAATCTAGCCGCATGGAGAATCCCTTGATTTCCCAACAGACCCTCCTCTCCAAGGAGGTGCAGGATGTCATCTTGGAGGCCAGAAGACCTTCTACTAGAAAAGCCTACTCCACCAAATAGAAACGGTTTTGTGCCTGGAATCAGAAAAAGGGCCAGAATCCTTGGGTAATAAATTTACCTGAAATATTACAGTACCTGGCTGAGATGTTAAACGGTGGACTTTCCTTCTCCTCCATCAAGATCCATGCTTCAGCCTTTTCTGCACAATACAACACAGATCCTCCTTTATTCTCTCATCCTCTCTTAAGACAGTTCCTCAGAGGGGCTAAGAATATAAAACCCCCAAGGAAACCACCAGTCCCTGCTTGGGACCTCAACTTCATATTGGAAAAACTGACCCTGCCTCCATTTGAGCCAGCTGCTTCAACAGAACTACAATATTTGTCATGGAAAACAGCCTTCCTTCTGGCTATCACCTCAGCACGCAGGGTTTCGGAACTACAGGCCCTCATGGCTGTGCAACCTTTCATCATTTTCCATCAGGACAGAGTTTCCTTACGAACCCAACCCTTCCTTTATGCCAAAGGTAGTATCCAGTGTAGCCTTGAATCAGACTATCCACTTACCTACCTTCTACCCTAACCCACAAAACAAAGGGGAAAGACTACTACATTCCTTGGACATTCACAGACAACTTTGTTATTATTTGGACAGGACAAAGCCATTCAGGAAATCCGAGCAACTCTTTGTGTCCTATGCTACAGGTGCTCAAGGAAAGGCTATCTCCAAACAGACAATCTCAAAATGGATAGCCCACTGCATACGCTTTTGTTACTCATTTCATGGAAAAACTGTGCCTTCAAACATCAGAGCCCACTCCACAACGGCCACAGCTACCTCTGCAGCTTTCCTCAGGGGGGTTCCTACCAAGGACATTTTGGAAGCAGCCACTTGGAGTTCAGTGCACACTTTCTCCAAACACTATCACCTTCCACTTTACTCTAAATCTAGAGCGGGCTTTGCCACAGCAGTCTTGCAGGGCATCCTTGCTCCTCCTAGTTCCACTTAGTGCCTGCCGCCCCTATTTAGCTTTGGGATTCTACCCATCTGTTATGACTGCAGCTGTATGCACGATGAACATAGTACAGTTTTGTACCTACCATAAATCTAGATGTTCGAGTGCTAATACAGCTGCAGTCCAGGTTTCCCTCCCTCCATCCCCTCTTAGGACAGGCCTTATGACAAACACCTTCTCATACAACCTGATGGGGGTATTCTTTTATGGTGTATTTGCTTGCAAACTACTGTTTTTTGATTATTCTATATTGCATTATTACATAAGTTTATGTTTTGCCTTCCTTCTGGGGGCACCTGACATCTGGGGCAAGAAAAACTGAAGAAGATGGCGTCGGCTGGCTCTTTTATACCCCTGCCACACTGACGTCAAGGAAGAAGCAACGACAACCGACGCCAGACCTAGACTTTGGAATTCGGCCGACCGAGGACCCGCCTGACGGCAGGATAACCCATCTGTTATGACTGCAGCTGTATTAGCACTCGAACATCTATATTTATGGTAGGTACAAAACTGTACTTTTTGCTTCCCCAAGCTTATCTGATCTCCATGGATTTGATGAACCCTTACCTCCATATTCCTATTCATGCTCACTTCAGGAAATCTTTACATTTCTCTGCTTTTCTCTCTCATTATCAGTTCTGTGCTTTGCCTTTTGGTCTTTCAACAGCTCCAAGGGTATTTTCCCAATGTCTGGCCCCTGTGGTAGCTTTCTTCAGATTTCAGGGAATTCAAATATTTCTTTATCTGAACAACCTTCTTAGTCAAGGCCCCTGCCAGCAGCCCCTGGTTCAGAATGTATGCTTCACTATGCTTCTGCTACTCAATAAAGGATTCACTCTCTCTCTCAAAAAGTCAGTGTTGGCTTCCTCTCTGGACAAAATGTTTTTCAGTTTTAGGATTCAGACCGCCCAAATGTCGTATTCTCTTCAGCCTCCCAAGGTCCTCACTTTGATTACGTATTTGCAGTCTCTTTTTCCTCTTCTAGTTCGTTCTTCAAAATAATTTCTCCAAGTTCTGGGATTCATGGCATCCACCATTCCCATGCTTCTTGATAAACTCCACATGGAGAAATTCAGTGGTACCTCAAGAATGTTTGGCTCCAGCACTGCCACTCTTTGGAGTTTCCAGTCCCTCTTTTAATTGATTTCATACTCAAACTCCACTGGTGAATTCAACAGATCTCCCTAAATCCAGGTCTGCCTTTTCAGGTTCCTCTTCCTACTCGAGCTGTACACAGATGCTTTCAATCAATGTTGGGGAGAATCTTACAGCAATCTGAAAGATCAGGGTCAATAGTCCCATCAACAGATATCAGACCACATCAGTATGAAAGAGATGAAGGCTCTAATTTTAGCTGTTCAAGCCTTTAACTCCCATTGGGTTCCAAGTCCTCTAAAGGTTTTTATAGATAATACCCGAGTCATGTGGTACATCAACAAGCAAGAAAGAAAAAGACTTATCTTCTTTGTCGGCTGGTACTTAAGGCTTGAGATTTTACAGTGTCATCTTTTTGTTCTTTCAGTGGTTTACATCCTTTCAGCCCACAATGTAGCGGCAGACTCTCTGAGCAGGTCCAGGACACATCCTCCTGAATGGATGCTAAACAAGGAAGCATTTCTGGACATTGTCTGTCAGTGGGGTACTCCTCAAGTAGATCTATTTTCTGTTCTCTGAACAGACAAGTTACTGCATTTTGCTCCAGAGTTCCAGGTCCACTGACTTGGAAAGTGGACACCCTCTCTCCTTCTTGGAAGGGGGTGTTCGTGTATGCCTATCATCGTCTTCCTGTATTTTTCAGGGTCTTGCACAGGATCATGTGGGACACTCCCAAAATCTTGCTGGTGACTCGCTTTTGGCCCAGACAGCACTGGTTCCCCATTCTCTTTCATCTGGCAAGGAGCAATCATTGCAAGTTACCTCACATGTTGGTTCACAAAAGACCAGGGGGGGTCTCTCATTCATCCTCACTTGTCCTCACTTCAGTTGACAATTTGGGTGATAGGGTTTTGATTCCTTTTAGGCACCAGTTTTCTGAGTTTTCTGAGGACATGCTTCAGGTTTTGCAGGAGTCCAGAATACCTACTACTAGAAAGTCCTATGTGGCTAAATGGAAGAGATTTTCTATTTGGTGTCCAAGAATGACCAGGACCCTACAGTCCTTTTTTATTTGTGTGAATTGCTCGATACTGGTTTTGTATATTCTTCTGTTAAATCTCGTTTGTCAGCCATTTCTTCCTGTCAGCCCTTGAGTCCACCTTTGGCTTCTATTTTTTTTAAGAATTTTTTTTTCTTGATTTAACATACATGATGCAATATATACATGGAAGGCATTCAATATCATATATTACATAGTGTTAGGAATACATTAAATCTCAGAGTAATCTAATGTAATTAAGTATCCTCCTATTTCAGTAGCAACATTTCATGGTTATCCCAAGAACTAGAAGTGTTAGTGTGATTTACATACCTTATTCTAATCAGTTCTTTTTCAGTTTTGCATAGTATTGCTTTTAAACCTAAACATTCTTTAAATGTACAACTGAGTTTTATTTTCTATTTTTGTGTAATAATTTTTCTAGCTACTGCAAACAGACTCCAAAACATTTTCTGTTTGACTTTTACAAGTAAAGGGAGTGGAGCATTCATTAGTATTGTTGATCTAGTTAAAGAACAATTATCAGACCATAAACCTTTAAAAAATGCCTTTTCCCAATAAGTATATAATTTGTCACAGTGCATAGACATGTGTGCACAAACATTTTTTACATCTTTATACATCTCCAGCAAACTGAAGAAATCACTTTAAAAAAACTTAGAAATTTTATAAGGAGTGACAAAGATTCTATGTATAAATTTCCACATAAAAAATTTCAAGTATAAACTTGAAGATGTTTGACTAACTTTGACTTAAGTAACCCATCTTTATTCTTATCAATTGAGTCACTCAATCCACTATCTAAAAAATTCCAAAATTGTGCATCCAAAAATGCTGCTGTTATTTATAATTTATATAACTTGGGCAGATTTCCTTTGTAGGTCATGTGAAGATATGTGATGGCTGCCAGCCCAGATAGAATTTTGTAGATAATTCTATGTCATTGTAAATAGGAATATAATCGACAGGCTTGTCCTCCTAAAATGTAAGAAAACTGTGTTAAATGTTGAACTTCAAAAATGTAACTACAGTGCACTCTTCTGGAAGAAAGCTGATAAGTCAAGCATTGTATGACTGATCTCAAGGCTCGGAGACATAATATCTGGACTGAGGAATTCCTTCTATTGTTTTGAGACCAGAGTTAATTGCTAGATTTTACATATATAATGTCTTTTATTGCTGTAGTTTCCTGGCCAAGTGCAAGGTCAAAGAAACGTTAAAACTCTGAGTTTCGTTAGCCTGGGAACCAGAGAAGAATCATGTAATCTAAAATGAGCCAGCAGTGATGTATTATTTTTAAGACTTTCTCAAGAGAGAAATAATCGGAGCATGTTGGATTTTTGTCTAAAGTACATCTACTCACCAGTACTCTGGCTTTGCTCTATATGTAAGTTTATTTAGAACTGTGATTGCTCTTAGATAGGAATTTAGTCTGATTTAGTCTAGCTGTTTTCTGTATTTATGTCAGACTATTCTACAGTATAATTTTAAGCATTTTCCTGTGATTTCTGAACTCTTGACTAACACTGTGTTGAATTCAGAAGATTTTTTCTGTGTTTTTATTATTTATTATTAAATATTTTTAAACCTTTCAACTGTGGCTGTTTTGTGTAGAGATAATTTAAGCTCTAGAGTACATTGCATGTATATAGTGATACTGTACAAAGCCACTCCAAATAAGTCTTGTTGTCAATCACACTTACTAATTGGATAATAATATTGTACAGTAATAATTGGACACCCTTTGGAAAGGGCCTTATTGGTAGCTGGTAAGTGTGTGTATGAGAGCTACTTGGGTAGGGACATGAAGCACTGGCTGGACAGAGGGAGTGCTGGGAGGACTTGGCTTGGAACCCTGGACAAGGACTCCACTCTAAAGCTGTGCCAGTGCGGAGTCTTATTGGGGATCTAGAGAGAAAGGGAGAAACCAGCCCCAGACTGACTATGATCACTGTGTGCTCTTAAGGGAAATTGTACTTTACTGTGTGTATATTTGTTATCCTTCCCAATGTGGATGCCCCTCACTTGTGTTAGTGGTGAGGATTGAGGCTCCTTGATTACTGGGCCAGTGCACGGGCATTACATATTAATTGTTTGGCAGTGGTGGGATATCCACATCAAATATTAATTGCTTGATAGTCGTGACACATACTAATTGTCTTGTAGTGATGTGGATAGCGAATTCCTGTAGCTTGTGTACAGTGATCTCTGAAGGCATTTTTGTACTCTAAATCAGCCATGCAGTGAATATTCAGAGTTCAGATCACAATTGTTTTATTTCTTTTGTTAGCTTAGTTAGTCAGGGAGACCAGGCAAGCATGTCAGCAGAGGAGTATGGCAAGCTGGCAAGGAGCCAGTTGGCTGAGATGTGTCAGGCTAAGGGAGTGGTGCATGGAAACCTGACTAAGGCAGACATGATTGCAGCTTTGGTCACAGCTGCATCAGAAAACAGCATTCAGGAGAATGATCCGACTGGCCATGGAGATGTACAACACTCAGAGAATGGACAGCTCAACTTTTCTGCAGAGGACTTAAAAATCCATCTGGAGCTAAAGAGATTTGAGTTGGAGGCCAGGCATTTGGAAACAAGCAGCAGAGAGAGACCGAGACATCTACAGGCTAAGGAGAATGAGAAACTGGTACGCCTGGAAGCTGAAGAGAAGGAGAAGCAAAGGCAGCACAAAAAGAAGATGCTGATTCTTTGCCAGAGTCATGGAGGTAATGGGGAAGGGAGGAAGCAAACAAAAGGTCAGTAAATTTCTTCCGCAGTTTACAGAGGGTGATAATATTGATAGTTTCATTCATATGTTTGAGAGGGTATGTAAACAGTATGACTGTTCCTGACCCCCTTACTCCATGGTAAAGCTGTAAATGTGTTGTCTAAACTTTCTGATTGTGATTTTTTTTGATTATACTGCTGCTAAGAACTGTCTGTTAGACTTCTTTAAGCTAACACCTGAAACTTATAGGAAAACATTTTGTGAGCATAGACACAAGGCAGATGAAAGTGTGCGCGAATATGTTGCTGAACTGAGCACTTAATTTAATAGGTGGGTGAGTGGATGTCAGGTCACCACTTTTGAAGGGCTGACAGGCCTTTTGGTGAAGGAACAAGTCCTTAGCACTTTGCCTAGAGGAGATTAGGATCTGTTTAGCTGATAGACAATGTGCTACTTTAGATGAATTGGGGAAGAAGGGAGATCTATACCTAGCAAGCAGGGCAACCCTGCACAGGAAAGGGGCCCCCAGTACTGCTCATGGGTCTAAAGGAACCCATGGTGGGCAGCCCAGACTGCCCCAACAGAATCTGCCAGTAACAGAGGAAGCCACTAGTCCAGGTAGGCGTCTAGGACCTAGAGTTAAATGTTTTGAATGCAACCAGTGGGGCTATGTGGGATATAGATGTTCATGAAGGCAAGCTGGGGAACAAAAGGTGAGAGAGCCAGTAAGTGGGAAAGACAAAATGCCAACAGTAGGTTGTCTTGAGACAACATAGGTACCAAGCTACCATCCTGCAGATGTCCTGATAGGGAAGGATTTTGATGAGGCAGTACTGTGTGTCAATGCAGTTACATGCAGTCAGGCTTTGAGACAAGCATGTGGGTCTGGTAGCCTGGGAGAGTCCCAGACAGACTGCATACTTGCAGCCAGGACTGGTGAGGTGGTGACTTCAGGATAGGAGCTACTCTGTAGCAGTGAGACTGAAGGTGAGCCACAGCTGCTTGTGGGTACTGATATTCCCTTGGACAGAGTGATTGCAAAGGTAGAGGTGAGTAGTAGTACCCAGGCTAACAGTGAGGCACCACTGTTCAAGGATGCCAGACTTCCTGTGGAAGGGGAGCTGGGAAGGGTTACAAAGAGAGAGTTGAGACAGGCTCAGCTCTCAGACCCTACATTACAAGGCCTGAGGCAGGAAGCTAGTAAGGTACCTGATTCTCAAGGGAAAGTGGAATCTGTATACTGGGACAAAGGGTTACTGTATAGAGAGTGGACCCCTGAGGGAGGGCTAGAAGGTGAGCGAGTACAGCAGTTGGTAGTGCCTAGAGCCTACCATCTGGTGCTTCTAGCCATAGCCCATGATATTTCCGTAGCAGGTCATATGGGCATAAAACATACAAAGAAATGTATTATGCAGAACGTCTATTGGCCTGGAAGTTCCAGAGATGTAATAGAGCACTGCAGGACCTGTGAACAGTGCCAAAAGGTAGGCAAGGCAGGAGACAGGGTGAGAACTCCTTTGATGCCTTTGCCTGCGATTAAGGAGCCATTTTAGAGGGTCGCCATGGATATTGTGGGGCTTCTGAGTACCCCACGTTCCACAGGGAAAAGGTATATCGTAGTAGTAGTAGATTATGCTACATGATACCCTGAGGCAGTGGCTTTGTCCTCCATTGAGGCAGAAAAGATGACAAATGCTTTCATAGGTTCATAGATTAGTACTAAGCTAACTGCCCTTGCGAGCCATTTTAAGCCTAGCCAGTTATCCCTTGTGAGACTCAAACCCTGCACTTTGTGTTTGTAAGGCAAACACCTTAACCATTAGGCCACCCTCCCAACCCCTAAACATCCATTACAGGTCTTGAACCCAGAACCCTGTACACTATTGTCACAGCAGTTAACCAGTAAGCCACCACAGCTGTTAGAGAGCTTCAGCAGGGTAAGTTTCCCAAAAGAAATACTGACTGACCGAGGTGCTAATTTTATGTCAGACCAGCTGGCTTGTCTGTGGAAGTACTGTTGGGTGAAGCACCTGAAGACCCCTCCTACCATCCCCAGACTAATGGTCTTGTTGAGAGGTTAAACTCTACAATCAAATCCATGCTATGGCATTTGCAGACCAGTTTAAGTGGGACAAATATTTGTTCCATCTGTTTGCTTACAGAGAGGTTCCCAAGGAATTCAAAGTTTTTTCACCCTTTGAGTTACTGTATGGGCATAGGGTAAGGGGACGTCTAGATTTAATTTGAGATGAGTGGGAAGGTGAGTATGAATCTCACAAGGAGTCTGTTGTGGCATATGTCCTAAACCTCAGGACAAGGCTTGGGGAACTCATGGGCTCACCTCAGGAGAACCTGGCAGAAGCCCAACAGCAGAAGAAGGTCTGGTATGACAGGAATGCTCGAGCTAGAGAGTATACTGTAGGGCAACAGGTAATGGTTCTCATTCCTGTCAGACACAATTGGGAGGGACCCTACAAGGTGGTAAGAAAGGTAAGTGATGTTAACTACATGGTAGAACTGCTAGGCAGGAGTACAAATTGTACCATGTTAGCATGATGAAATCGTACCATGATAGGGAGGCCCTTATGCTGAGTATTTGCAGTGGATTGCAGCAGGAGTCTGAGGGAGATCTGGTGACCTCCTCAGTGAGGCTCGGCCAGACACCTCAGTGGAAGAGGTAGCAGTGTCCCAGCAGATATCTCCAAAACAGCTTTGAAAAATCCGAGCAGTGTTACAGGAGTTTGGGAACATGATCACTGGGAAACCAGGGTGCACCCACCTGGTGCAGCACCAGGTGGATACAGGACCCCAAAGGCCTATTAGGCAGGCCCCTTATAGGGTGCCTGAGAGAGTCAAGCAGACTCTGAGGGAGGAGATACAGGAGATGTTGGAACTAGGGTTAATTCAAATGTCCAACAGTCCTTGGGCCTCTCCAGTGGTGCTGGTGCCAACGAAGGATGGCAACACCAGATTCTATGTAAACTACAGGAAATTAAATAGTCACACAGAGTCAGATGCTTACCCCATGCCTAGGACAGATAAGGCCCTAGAGCAGGTGGGTGGGGCTACGTATCTTACCACCATTGATCTTACCAAGGGTTACTGGTAGGTGCCCTTGACTCCCAGTGCTAGAGAGAAGTCAGCCTTTATGACTCCTTTTGGCTTGTATGAGTTCACAAAGATGCCCTTTGGGATGAAAATGTCCCACCAACTTTCCAGAGGCTGGTAGATCATATCCTAGTAGGAGGGTTTGCCTTTGCTTACCTAGATGATATTGTCATCTACAGCCATTCCTGGCGAGAGCACCTTCAACATGTCAGGGAGGTGCTGGGCAGACTACAGAGGGCAGGGTTGACCACTGGGCCGAGCAAATTTGAGGTGGGTATGGCAGAGGTCTCCTACCTAGGACATAGAGTGGGGAGTGGTAAGCTCAGGCCAGAACCTGCCAAAGTGGAAGCCATTCAGGCATGGCCTGCACCTGTTATGAAAAAGCAGGTGAGGGCATTCTTAGGGATGGTAGGGTACTACAGAAAGTTCGCCCCCAGTTATAGTACCATAGCTGCTCCCCTCACAGAGCTGACAAGGAAGAATAGGCCAGATAAGGTAGTGTGGACCCCAGCATGTGAGCAGGCATTCCAGAAGCTTAAAGAAGCTTTGGGAGGACCCCCTGTGTTAGCCAATCCAGATTACAGGAAAGAATTTGTTGTGCAGATGGATGCTTCAAACTATGGGGTGTGGGTGTTACTTAGCCAGATTTCTTCAGAGGGAGAAGAGCACCGATTGGTTTATCTCAGTCATAAGCTTCAACCCAGGGAGGAATGCTATGCAGCTGTAGAAAAAGAATGTCTAGCCATAGTGTGGGCACTGCAGAAACTTCAGCCTTATCTCTATGGAAGAAAATTCACTGTAGTTACAGATCACAATCCCCTAACATGGTTACACTGACCCAGCCAGCAAAATGCCAAGTTGCTAAGATGAAGCCTAGAGTTGCAAGCATATGATATGTCAGTACAGCACCGCAGTGGGATTAGGAATGTCAATGCAGAGGGGATCTCAAGACAGGGAATGGGGTAAAGTATACTCAGACAGACTTAACCCTCTCAAGCAATGTTTCTCAAGGGTCACTTGAAAAACTAGCTTACGTTCTTCGGGGGGGGGGGATATGTAAAGATATGTGAAGGCTGCCAGCCTATCTAGATAGAATTTTGTAGATAATTATATGTCATTGTAAATCTGAATATAATCAACAGACTTGTCCTCTTAAAATGTAAGAAAACTGTGTTAAATGTTGAACTTCAAAAATGTAACCACAGTGCACTCTGCTGGAAGAAAGCTGATAAGTCAAGCATTGTATGACTGTTTGATCTCAAGGCTAGGAGACATAATGTCTGGACTGAGGAATTCCTTCTATTGCTTTGAGACCAGAGTTAATTGCTAGATTTTACATGTATAATGTCTTTTACTGCTGTAGTTTCCTGCCCAGGTGCAATATCAAAGAAATGTTAAAACTCTGAGAACTAGAAAAGAATGATGTAATCTAAAATGAGTCAGCAGTGATGTATTATTTTTAAGACTTTCTCAGAGAGAGAGAGACAATCAGTGCATTTTGGATTTTTGTCTAAAGGAACATCTACTCACCACTACTCTGCCTTTGCTCTATATGCAAGATTATTTAGAACGGTGATTGCTCTTAGATAGGGATTTAGTCAGATTTAGTCTAGCTGTTTTCTATATTTATGTCAGACTATTCTACAGTATTATTGTAAGCATTTTCCTGTAATTTCTGAACAATTGACTAGCACTGTGTTGAATTCAGAAGATTTGTCTTGTGTTTTTATTATTTATTATTAAATGTTTTTGAACCGTTTAACTGTGGCTGTTTTGTGTAGAGATAATTTAAGCTCTTGAGTACATTGCATGTGTATAGTGATACTGTACAAAGCCACCCCAAATAAGCCTTGCTGTTCGTCACACTATTTTGATAATAATATTGCACAGTAATAATTGGACACCTTTTGGGTAGGGCCTTATTGGTAGCTGATAAATAGGGGTTCTGGTGGCAGTGGATTACTACCTTATAGCCTGGACAGAAGGGGCACAGCTAGTGAACCTGTGCCAGCCTTCCCAAGGAGTGTCTGTGTGGTTGTATATAAATCATATCTCAAAGTGTGTGTGTGTGTCAGCTACTTGGGCAGGGACACAAAGCACTCGGACAGAGGGAGTGCTGGGAGGACTTGGCTTGGAACCCTGGCTAAGGATTTCACTCTATAGCTGTGCCAGTGGGGAGTGTTATTGGGGATCTGGATAGTAAGGGAGAAACCAGCCCCAGACCGACTGTGATCTCTGTGTGCTCTTAAGGGAAATTGTACTTTACTGTGTGTGTATTTGTAATCCTTCCCAATTTGGATGCCCCTTACTGGTGTTAGTGTTGAGGACTGAGGCTCCTTGATTACTGGGCCAGTGCACGGGAGTCACAGGGCAATATACGTTCAATAACAGCACCTATATACTCATATAATGGGGGAATAGTTTGTTGTTCCCCATCAGCTACACTACCTATAAATTCATCTAAGTTCTGTCTAACAGATGATAGCTGATAAACAGTTCATCCAACTTATAATCTTTCATTAAACATTCTGATGACTTAGCTTTTCCTTTTTCAAAGCAATCAGACCATAACCATAACCAATTCCTTTTTAGCAAATTCATTTCAATGTTCTGAATTTTTAATGGGATTTTAAAATATATTTAACTGTTTTTAAGATAATTTCTTATATGAAGAGTATACAGATTGAAATGAGTTTCCTTCTAATGCATGTTTTATTAACCAAATGAATGGGTTGCTACATACTTCTAATTTATCATATTTGAAAAACTTATAAGAATTTAGTATAATCTGTTCTTCAATGGTTTTCGATTGACTAGTATAAGCTGAGTCTAGCCAAAGTATAATAAAGTTGCAATTTGCTGCAGTGGAATAATATTCTACATCAGGATTGCTAATACCACCATACTTCCACAGTCTAATATGATTTTTATAAGCAATTCTCAGCTTTTATGGTACCATAAGAATTAAGTTAATATGTTTCCATTTTCCTTATAAGAATTAAAGCTATTCAATGTATTATGTGTGTGTGTGTGTATATATATATATATATATTATATAGATATATATATATATATATATATATAGATATATATATATATATATATATATAAAATCTTAGGTAATATAATCATTTTACTAAGAACTAATATATCCTTAAAGATATAAAGGTAAAAAACACATATTCCATTTTTAAGGAGTAACACTTCTTTGACTACTTTCAAAATTATGATTAATAATCTTACATATTAATAAATTTTTATTCCTAAATATTGTAATTCTTGTCCTTCCCAATTATATTTATATTATCTTTTAACTTACTATTTTGCTTATTGATTTAAAGTTAATGTTTCAGTTTTATTGTTATTATATTTAAGCAACAATACTTCTTGAAACTTTCCAATTTCTTCAATTAAACAGTTAAAATCCCTTATAGTTAGTAAAACATTTGCAAAAAGCTGTATTTTAGATTGACAATCCTTATTAACTGAAAAAAAATCAGTTTTTTCATTGCTTCTTAGACTATTAGCTAAGGGTTCAACAACAAATACAAATAGTATACAAATAGTAGAGGATACGAGGGACAGCCTTGTTTTGTACTTGTAAGGTAAATCCTTAAAAGATGTCAGATCCAATTTTTATATTTGCTTTGGAATCTGTATACATTTTATTTATATTCTAATAAATTGTTTTGGAAATGCATACATACATACATACATACAAATATTTCTAGCACGGCCATAAATGCCCTTCTAGCTTGCCAATATACCAAAACACTTGTTCCCATACTAAGTGTCCGGACTGTTCTTAAAAATATCTAAACTAGTGCTTGCTTTAATGTAATTTGGTAGTCTGTTCCATGCATCAGCTACTCTGTCAGAGCACCAATTAGTACACTTCTCATTCCTATAGAATCTTATACACAGGTTGCCTAGTACGTTTTGACAACCCCAAACATTCCCAGAGGTAGTTGTCCCTAAATGCCCTGTATACCTGAATATGATCTCCTCTTAGATATCTGTAAGAGACACTGTACAAGTTCAGATATTTTAGTCTTTCATAATAACTTAGATTTTCACATCCATGGATGTTGTTGGTATAGTTCCACTTTACTCTTTCCAGTTTACTTTTGCTTGTCTTCTTATAAGGTTTCCATATTGTTATCCCATACTCAATATGTAACTAACAAACAATGACTTCATTATTTTTGATTTCCTAGACTTTATAAATCTTTTTATACAACCTATAGTTCTATAACTATCATTAACCAATTGGTTGATAGGATTAGAAAAACTCATAGCTGAACCTACCCATATGCCCAAGTCCTTAAATGATCCTACAGTTTCAATCACTGCGTGCTGTATTTTTCATTCATAGCTGTTATTATATTGCTATAGAACATCATGTTACAGGTGGTAATATATCTATTTTTAACATATGCATACTGAAATATGGCTTCTAGTCCCAACCTATCCAGTTCTGACAATAACGTATCCAATATTAACTTCTCCATTAATTTTCTACAACATGAAAGTAGACTTAAAGGTCTATATGACTCTAGGATTATCCTACTCCCCTTTCCCTTAGACAGGTTTAATAAGCACATGTATCCAATCTTGAGGAATCTCTCCATATTTATATGACCTAGTGAATAATAGATATAATGGTAGTGTAAGTTCTTGCTGACGTGATCTGAGATCATTGTTACTAATTCCGTCTCCTCCCTGCGCTTTGTTTGGATCCAGTTTGTGCAAATCTTTTTTGATATAATCTAATTTGCTTCCAGTATCTGGGGTTACCCGGATGTCACTAGGACAACTTATCACCGCTTTTGTGGAGCCAAACTGCTTTGCATAAGATTTTGTAAATATATCTATAATCTGTTGTGTCTGAGAATAAATTTTAGAATCTGCACACAGTTTATCAATTTGTGTGTCTTTACTCCTTCCACATCTTATGTATATTTTAAAAGGTTTCCTATTATGCTCAGTATCTTTATATAAATTTTCTTCAAATTTTTCTTGATCTTGTATCACACTATGCTTAAGCTGTTTGTCCAGCTTGTTTATTTCAGTTTTCAAAGTTGTAGTTCGACCTCTCTTCCATTTCTTATATTTTTTGCCTCTAACTTGTTCTTATGGAAATATATCCCCCTGATGTATGCCTAGATCCTGATGTTAAATATTGTTTTGACTTTTTGCACTTAATTTCTCTTTCAAAACTTTCCACATTCCATCTACAGTTTTTCCACTGAACACCTCACTCCAGTTAGTTTTACATAGTGACTGTTTTGCTTGAATATAATCTGTAATGAACCTTTGTGCATCGGTTTAGATTTCAGTTTGGCAGAATTATCTAGCGACGAATTAACCTTAATAACCCCATGATCACTGCACATCAATGGTGTTAAAACTTGACTTGAAGTTACAGTAATTTCTTTGGGAGCACAAACAATATCCAGTATGTTCCGATCCCTGGTATGTTTTTTTTTTACAGTCTGAAGCAATTGTTGTTCCTGAATGTACTCTGTGAATAATTTCCTTACTAATGTTGTTGAGTCAATATTATTTCGGTCTGTTTCTGGAAAATTTAAGTCCCCAGTTAATATTATTCTTCCCTCCTGTGTTTCATGTAAGAAATGTATGAATTTCTGTAGGTCATCTGCACTTGACTTTGGCGGTCTATACACTTCAACAATTATGTGTTTCAGGGTTGTGTTTATTGTCACAGTTACACAGTCTATTGTATTGGTGTTATCATTGAACATGTAATAATCACAGGTCTCACAGCTGTCTTTAATCCTTATCATAACACCTCCACCTGATTTTTGTTAGAATGTCTGTTACAGTAAAAACATTTATATCCTGACAGAATTGGTTTCCAGTCATTGTTCTTTAACCATGTTTCACAAACTATAACATCAGTCTTGTGGGAATGTAGCAAATATTCCAATAAAAACACTTTATTATTAATGCTCCTAGCATTAACAACCATGAGAGATGCATCGAATGTTGCTATCTGTAAACTGTTACATTTTCGACCTGGGAAAAATCCTGCCTAGTGTTTGTAAAATATTGCATAATATCTCCTGCAAAAATTCTCTTCCCTGATCTTGACAAATGCACACCATCTTGCCTTAACACGTGTGCCCAAAACAAGGCTTGAATGCGCTACACATTTCCATTTCTTAAAACAGGACATTTTTTTCCATGTAGGTGTTTATCTAAAAAATATTTTCATTCACAGTGACCTGACTATCCTTTCTGTAGGTGATTTGTGAAAAAATATATCCTAACCCCAGTACAAGCTGTACTATCTAAGAGAGCTGTGTCAGTTCCTTACTAACAATCAGAGAATATTTGTGGGTGACATCATTTGTACCAACATGAATAAAAACAGATCCATACTTCCTTACATTAAGGTATTCCAAGGCTTGTTTCACATTTTCTATTTTTGGTCCTGGCAACCTACTTCTCAATGTTCATTATCATCTCTGCAAATCAATTGCAAGAATATCTTTGCTGGCCAACTCTGAAGAATCTTCAGCTTCTAATTCAGTAATATCTGCTCTATCAATTGTTACAAAGGATAGATCTTCATCAATATTAGTCTTATTAAGACCACTGTTTTCATTGTGTATTAAATTCTCATCCAGCTGGCATTGTAAATCCACAGCTTGAGCCATGTAGTCCACATCTGTCTTTCTCTTCTTTTTTCTTACAATAATGTTCTTCAATCCTTCCATGTTCAGTTTTGATTTCTTCCTTTTCACCTGCCCCTTGCCGCTTTTTTCTACCTTCTCCATTGGAAAGGTGATGCCTTTTTCTGTAGACTGAAGGTTTTCTGATAGACAAATATCATCATTCCCTGTCACTAATGTATGTATATGTGTGTGTATATATATATATATATATATATATATATATATATATATATATATATATATATATATATATATAAATAACCTGGCCACATCATTCAAAGATAAAAAGCTCTCAATTTGATCCTTAAGGTAACTTATAAATTCTTTTGATGTCTTCACATATTTTGGAATTCTTTGAATAATCTGAAATTTCCTTAAATCCATTGGTGTGTTAATACTTTATGCATTATGATCAGATAAAGGACTTGGAATAGTTTTAAAATACTTAACTTTATTAAGGAAATCTGTGGAGGCATAAATCCTCTCAGTTCTAGTTTGCATCCCATGTGCATAAGAGTAATGAATGAAAAATAATGACTTATCTTCTGCTCTTACTATTAAATCAGCTAAATTATTATTACTAATTCATTTATTTAGAGCTTTAGCTGAAGCTAGAATTTTAGCTTTCTTCTGTTCAGTTGTATCTTTCATACTAGATATACATTTAAAATCTCCATCTAAAATTAGACTACCCTTCCAATGATTTTGTAATAAGTTTAAGTGACCCTTAACCACTCTTGCACCTATTCCAGGGATTTAGTAAAATTAGCTAGTGTATAAAGTTTGCTATTATATTTAATTACTTTGAATATATGCATTCCTTTGGGATCATTAACAGATTTCATGACCCTAGGCATTAGAGTAGATTTTCTCCAAAGTATGGCAGTTCCTCTACACTGTTAAAAGAAGCAGATGATAACATTTCATAGCCTAAATTATTTAGATATTGTATATTTTTATCAAGTGAGTCTCCTGCAAGAATATGATGTATTATTTATTTAATTTTAAATACTTCATCAGTGCTTTCCTTTTTCGCCCTTGTTTAATCCATTTAGTTTTTACCAAGAGATATGATACATCTGACCACCATATTAATGTTGTATATAAGACTCTAATGTATACCTGTAACACATACTTCTCAACCTCTTAGTACAAGAAATCTGGATAAAGGCTAAAATAGTGCTGGGGTAAAGGCCCAAAAATAAGGACAGATTTTAAATATTGCTTTTATAAACTTAGAAAGTTGCTTGAATTACAATATTTGTGTTGGCCTGCAATTTCTGAAGGATAACAAGTCTGAAACTTAAATATATGTTATTTTTAGTGAATTCAGTCCTAGGAGATTTGCCAGACAACCACAAATTTTGAGAGGGACAGACCAAAAAATATGAGGCAAAATTCTGGACATTCTACAAAAATCTGGACAGTTGAGAGGTATGTTCCAACACTATCTTAACTTTCTGTATTTTTTTAATTACTCCTTTCAACAAACTAAACTACTAACACTCCTAAGCAAAAAGAACAGAAACGCATCTACAACTATGTGTGTGTATAGTATATATATATATATATATATATATATATATATATATATATATATATATATATATAAAACTAATAAAACACAACCTATCAAATAGACAAACTACCAGACTATCTTTCTGTCAACCAAACCCAAAATTTCATCAAGAATTAGACAAAAGCTGCAGTGACATACAAATAATTAATATAATGTATATAAGTTAAAAAAATTAAAGATTACTATCTTAGTTATATATTATACCTTTTAAACTACTTTTTCTCATTATAACTTAAAAGTTTAATAATCCACTTTAGTCAATCTCAAATGATTAATCTTAACTATAATTTGGCTTCTTGTTTTGAAGTCGAACAATTATTCCTAAAAAGCTTCCTTCATATCAGGCCCCCAAGAAAGCTTATTCCTCCTCCTTGGTACATTAATTTTCTTCTTGAAAAAATTGATTCAGTCCCCTTTTAAGCCTGCCTTTTCTTCTTTCTTGCAGAATTGTACCTGGAAGACTGTATTGTTGGTGGCTGTTACTTTTACTGGCAAGTGGGTTTCTAAACTCCCAAGTTCTCATGGTGGTTTCTCCTGTTTTGTTTTTTGATAAAGACAGGGTACCTCTTCATATAAGTCCTTCCTTTATGCTGAAGGTGGTTAATTTGTCCTTGAATCAGTTTGTTCATCTTTGCTCCATTTTCCTTCTCTTGAAAAGGTGCAATACACCTTGGATTTACATAAACAGCTGAGATAGTACTTGCATAAATAAAAATGCATCAGAGAATCTGAGCAACTTTTTTGTTTCCTTTGGTTTGGCAGTATCTAAGCAAACCATCTCCTCCTGGGTCTCTTAAGGCCATTTCCTTTTGTTTTTCTTTTTATGTCAGCCTAATTTCCTCTTTGGTTCATGTGTATTCTACCAAGGCAGTAACCCCATTTGCAGCTTTTTCTAGGGTCTGGATAGCAGATCCATTTTGGAAGCTGTTACTTGGTCTTCTGTCCACACTGTTACCAAGCAGTACAAGTTGGATGTCATTTCCAGGCCTAGTGCAGGAATTGTCTGGGCTATCCTTCATGGGTTTGTGGAGGGTTGTTTTTTTGTCCTCCTTCTCCCATACTTTATAATATCTTTTATACTTTCCCAAGCATAAAGAATACTGCAACAGTGATAAGGAATGACATAAGATAGTTGTGTAAGATCTTACCATAACAGTGGATGTCCTACTTCTCACTGTTGCAGTAGTTGGTCTGTCCCTTCTGCCTCCTTTTATTTTTTGTTACTCTATTGCTGGCTGAGAGGTTTATTTTATTTATTTATTTGACATTTGTTAACTGGGTTAGTCTGACTGGGCAAAAAGCCCTTTTTTGGCAGAGACCCGAGGAGAAAAGCTCCAGTAGTACAAAAAGAAAAAAAAAGTAACATATCAGATATTACAATGAGCAAGTTGTACCTAAACTAAGCATACATAGTACAAAACCGTCAGAGAAAGCAGACCAAGTAACAGCATACAAAATAATGTACAATATATACATCATAGCACCATATCGTACATTAATAGGAAAAGAAAAATAGCAGAAGAAGTCGCAGGTTAGCGGAAGCTATAGGAGCAGCAGAGGATTTAAAGGCATGTAATATGTACAGGGTTTTCTCTTGCATGCCTATCTTCTTCTGTTTCCCTTCCTGGATGTGCATGTTATTGTTTCTTTGGGGTTGCTCTGGTTCTCCTGGGGCACTTCTGAAGATTAGGCAGTGCATCACATATGTACCTTGCACCTTGCATTGACGTTCAATGCTGGGAAACTGTAATGGCTTAGGTATACTGGCTGGATGTTAGGCTATCCTTGGCAGGATATCCATAATATAAAGAATACTGCAACAGTAAGAAATAGGACAGCTGCCATTATGGTAAAATCTTACACAACTGTAATTTGTACAGTCTGCACTTTATCAGTGACTTTAGGCCCCAAGGATGTGATGCTAGCTTTAACACAGTTTATCTGCAGTTTACTTTCTGATGTCTACTAACTGTGCCAAATTTGACTGTAGGATCATAAACTTTTCAACAGTAGAAGTTATTTTTCCTGCTTTAGTGTCATCATCATGGACTGTATAAAAGAATGCCTTTTATTTATTTATTTATTATTACGTAAGTTAGACACCCAGAATCTATCCCCAGGTACATTTTGACATATTTTACTCCATTTCACCAATTATACTTTGAATTCAATACCCACTTTTTATATAGAAAATTGTTGAGATAATTAATGCCTAAGACAGACCAATAATTAAACTTTTCTTAACATGTCAAAACTGTTAAGTTGACATAGATACTGTCAACTTGGAAGACCCTTATCTAGAGTACTTGAATACTGTGTTAAGGTTTAAATAAATACTTCGGTCTCTTGGCAGATCAAAGCAGAATTCTTTATTATAGTACAAAATACACATGTGCGAGAGACGGTACTCATGAAGTCATGTCTCCCCGAACAAAGGAATTCATGGGTACTTTGTAGAAAACTCTTATCAAAGTAATAAACTATCTGTGAGACCACTGTTAACATCCCATAGAAAATAACTAGACAGTGCCATTCATCCATCAGATCACTACCACATATCCAACAGGAAAATGACAAATTTAGCAAATAATACATTTTATACTTGTCATCTATGTTTTTACCTAATAAGGAATGAGTTTCCTTTTTGCTACACGTCTAACAAGAAATGCTGCCTCAGGCTCAAGAAACAAAACTTTTCTTGTAGTACTTTTCCATACCTTCAGGACGCATCTGTAGTCATGTACACCAGCCTTCTCTATAATATGCACTTTTAACCCTTTACAATCTGCCCATTTGATACATAGAAAGCATCACATTCATTAAAAAAATTCCTTTCCCAGTCCAAAAATGTTATCATACATTTGATCAAACCCTTCAAATACTGACTTTTCATTTTCCTTCTCCATATGACTTTCATTGGCATGATTGGTAAATGGCACATTTTCAAAACTACTAATATGTATATTCTGTAATGCAATGTTAGACTGAGATACACTAAGCTTAGTTGTTCAAGTCTTATATAGAAATAAGAGCAAAAATAAAATCATAATAATAGCAATAAGTGTAATAAACTTCAAAACACTGCCTCCCCATCCAGAGAACAAGTTAGTCAGCCAGGCCCATTGGGAGCTTTCTGCCTCTTTAGCATTTGATAGCTTGGCCACTTTTGGAATGATTTGCAAATGGCTACATATTGCATGCTCATTATCATGAATAAAAGTACAGCATTCCTCGTGCACATACTCCCTTTTGACGCAAGCCATTTGTTCTGCAGTACTACACCACTGAACTCTATAGTAATCAAGTTAATTGATTCGAATGTAGCAGTTCTAACAGTTTAGAAAGCTTTCTCAGTTCCCAAATTGATTTTGGAGCCTCATAAGCAGGAAATATACCAGCCCCAGAAATAACATCATTACCAAGGTCCATATGAGAAAGTCCTTTGAAGGCAGCCTGTTTGAAGTGATGATGATATATCCATGAAGCATCAATTTTGCCAATTAGATTTTGTACAGTCTGAATCTCTCTGGCATTACGAATTTGTCCACTGAGTAGACTGGTGGCATGTCGAATAACAGGGGCTATATAACCAATGAAGCAACTTCTGCTCCAATTCTGTAGCAGCTATTTATACACACTTTTTCTGCATATGTAATAATAGTCTTTCGAAGGGGTTAAAGTATATTTTGAGTTTATTACCCAATCTGCTACTAACCATAATTTGTCTTTGAAAATTTTATAGTCAGGAAGCCTTGCATAATGCAAAAAGTCACACCAGAATCATTCAGATTTTCTGCAAGCCAAGACATTTTTGTGTTGTTAAATTTTGCCATTCATTCAATCTCAGTTGTATCATAAGATGTGATAGTAAAAAGGCAACTACTTTTCCCTACTTTCACATTGCTAAGAAGACTGTCATGTACAGAATGATTATCTGGTTTATAACAAGAAATACATCTACTTGCTTCCGGGCCAACAGTAGAAAATTAGTCCTGCTATGTTCTGGCTTGAAAGGTATGTTGCGAATGACAAAAGTGGCTGCCTTAGTCTTTTTATAAGATGCAACTTTGTTACACATTGAATAATAATTTTCTACTGTTGCTGGAAAAGGCAGGCCCCCATATAATGAAGGTATGGCTGCACAAACCCAACAAATGCTCACATTGTCACTTCATAAGCCTGTAGAATGGCATCAAATGTATTAAAAGAGAGATGCCAGTTTGCCACTTTTTGTTTCAGTTTAGGTGTTGTCAGTCTCTGCAGTCTCTTATTAAAAGGGTGAACAATACTTACAGTTCCTGCAAGAATCATGAAGTGCAGCAGTAGAACAAAAATAACAATTGCAGTCATCAAAGCAATAATCAGGCACTAAGACCAAGCTGGGTGGGGTTGGAGTGGATCCTCACAGATGTCCAGGCACAAGTGTGGTTTGCGGGAATAGCTCACTGTTGAACTCCAAACACATTCCCCAAAGGCTGCAGTTGTTTGCCTCCCATGAGCAGCACTTGGTCACCTGACTCTGGGAAAATGGCCTTTTCCACTGGTCCCAAAGCATCAGTGACCATTTCTTTCCCCAGACTGTCTGTTTTTTTCTTCTGGTACGAGATGCTGCAGCAGGGGAGTTAAAAGAAATAGGCTGACTTCCCTCATTCAGAACTGCTTTGTGAACATGGATCCGGGTTGAAGACCCTTTGAGTCTGTTGGCTGTAGCTGTTGTGAGGAGCATGAAAAATGGGCTTTTCCATGGGGGCTGGAGGGAGTGGCATCTGGGGAAGGATCGAACGTATACCTAATCACCTGGGTGGATGTCATCTGTCGCATCTGGATCAGGCTGGAGCTAGGCAGAAATTACCTGCAGAACAGAAATATGTTGTTTACAATAGTTAGGCATTACTTCATTGATTAAAGTGCAACTTAAGGTTTGTAGGCAGGGGTGTGGCTGTCATTCTCATAGGCCGCCCATTGAGAATTTCATGTGGGGAGAATTTCTGGGGATCAATAACTGCATTCCAGAAAGTAAACAGTACCAAAGGCAGTGCTTTTGGCCATTTCAATCCTGTTTCTGCAGTAAGCTTTGATAATTTAGTCTTTAATGTCTGATTTACCAGTTCTATTATGCCTGAAGCCAGAGGCCTGTGAGGGCAGTGAAACTGAAGATTGGTATTAAGCACTTTACAAATGTGTTGCACTGTTTGACCTGTAAAATGCATGCCCCTGTCAGATTGTATGCAACGTGGAATCCCAAACTAGGGTATTAGTTCAGAAATCAACCTTTTGGCCACAGTAGCCGCATCATTTTTAATACATGGGTATGCTTCTACCCATCCAGAAAAAAACATCAACAATAACTAATACATAGAACAAAGACCAAAGTGGTACACCAGGCAGACGAAATGGACGAAAAAGCAGTATTCACTTCACTTCTTTATTCCAAAAAACAGAGTAAGCGCTTTCACGTTAAACATTAACGCTTCATCAGACTTCAACTATACCAAAGAGTTCATCACTTTTAAATATCATTGTCAATCAAATAATTAAGTGATTAATAAACATTTAAAGATATCTCATCCAATAAAATATCACTGTAGTTGTCATATAAAATCATGCATTAACAAATGCACCAATGTAAAAATATGTATTTAACTGGTTAGATTGTCAACAATAGAGATGTCTAATGTTGTTGTTTCAGAATAAATATATAAAGAAATATAACATTAGAACTATATTTTTCCATATAACCATATGAAAACTAATAACAAGAATGGAACATATATATAAATATGTAACACATTATCTAAACATAAAAAATAACAAATAAAAAATAAAAAATAACTAACAATTTAAAGCCATACAGTAGGAACAAATATATAAAACTTATAATTGATAAAGAGACTTATAAAAATGTCTTTCAGTTTAAAAACTTGCAAAGAATTAGTGCTTGAGTGAACGTGCTGAAAGGAATGGTTTGAGTGTTACTTTGTTATTCAAACCAAGTCCCTGAGAGGCCTGTAGCCTAATAATCCACTTATTCTCAAGCTCCTCAGTATAATTTTTTATGTTACCTAGTCTACATGTTTTATGCATCAATTGAATGGCCCTGAAGCTAAACTTATGATTGATTCCATGTATTAATGTGTGCTTGGCCAGTGCATTATTTTCATTCTCCTTATTGATTGCATAAAGATGTTCCCTAATCCTTTCACGCAAGGTTCTATTTGTCATACCTACATAGAAACATTTGCAGATCTGACATTCTGCTAAATATATGAGATCTCGAGATCTGCAATCAGCATAAAAGTCAAAAGTAAATTCATATCCCATTGTCGGATGTACATAAGTATTACCTTTATTACCATTGTAGATATATGCACATTGCTTGCATGACCTACATGGAAAAGTGCCCTTCCGTTGAGACAACGGAGTCACCTTGGAATGTGTGGATTCATAACAAAGAAGTCTCTTTAGAGACTTCATGTTCCTGTATGTGAAACCTGGTCGTATGTCTATAAGATTGCTAATATTTTCATCCATCAATAGTATCTTCCAATTACTTTCAATAATATATTTAATTTGTGTATTTCTATTAGTGTAGGGAATGACTAATCTATTCTGATGATTAGTCTGATGATTCCTGTTGCCTATAATGTCTTTTCTCGAACTCTGTGTCCTATAAAAATATGGTAAGGCTTTATCTGACCTTTCTTTAGTACATTGTTCGATGACTTCATGGATCTCTGCCTTATCGTAGCCCCTAGCTATAAAGTTGTCTTGTAAAATCTTCTGTTGTACTTCATAGTCTTCATTTCTAGTGGTTAGTCTAGATACCCTATAGGCTTGACCCTTGACAATATTGGGATAAATATGTCTAGGGTGCATGCTGTTACGGTGGAGCAGACTGTTTTTCCAACAGCTTTTCCTGTATAACACAGTGTGAATACCTTTATAGCTATTATTAACAGTAACATCTAAGAACTCTATATGGTCAGTAGCATAAGTATGTTCAAAGACCAAAAAAGTTGTGGTACCATTAATATAAGTTATGAAATCATTCAGTAACTCCACTGTGCCACTCCATACAAAAAACACATCATTTATACTGAGGAGCTTGAGAATAAGTGGATTATTAGGCTACAGGCCTCTCAGGGACTTGGTTTGAATAACAAAGTAACACTCAAACCATTCCTTTCAGCACGTTCACTCAAGCACTAATTCTTTGCAAGTTTTTAAACTGAAAGACATTTTTATAAGTCTCTTTATCAATTATAAGTTTTATATATTTGTTCCTACTGTATGGCTTTAAATTGTTAGTTATTTTTTATTTTTTATTTTTTATTTGTTATTTTTTATGTTTAGATAATGTGTTACATATTTATATATATGTTCCATTCTTGTTATTAGTTTTCATATGGTTATATGGAAAAATATAGTTCTAATGTTATATTTCTTTATATATTTATTCTGAAACAACAACATTAGACATCTCTATTGTTGACAATCTAACCAGTTAAATACATATTTTTACATTGGTGCATTTGTTAATGCATGATTTTATATGACAACTACAGTGATATTTTATTGGATGAGATATCTTTAAATGTTTATTAATCACTTAATTATTTGATTGACAATGATATTTAAAAGTGATGAACTCTTTGGTATAGTTGAAGTCTGATGAAGCGTTAATGTTTAACGTGAAAGCGCTTACTCTGTTTTTTGGAATAAAGAAGTGAAGTGAATACTGCTTTTTCGTCCATTTCGTCTGCCTGGTGTACCACTTTGGTCTTTGTTCTGTGATTTGGATTACTTACTCAGTGGGTACTTCGTTCAGTGGCAAGTTTGTTTTTTCTGATTTTGGGTTCGTACTACGCCACTGAGACATGGCAGGTGATAAAGCTATCAATGAGGTGTTTCCTGCACCGGTAGATTCACTACCGGAGAACTGTTGTTCTCTAAATGGACTTTTTACGATGTCAACTAATCCCTTGCTCAAATTAACATCAAAAGATTTTACTCATGACAAGGAGACTGGTGTAAGGAATGGTATTGATGTTATTTTGGTAACCAGAAAACTTGAAAATAAGGTACAAAAACTAAAGAATATCCAGTGGCAAAAACAACATATGGAGGCTTGCCTCAATTTTCGTCTGGTGCCGAGAGGTGTACGTGTCCTCAAAATGCCTACTTTCGGCAGCAGTTATCCAGAACTGCTGTCGAAGTGGGAAAAGCTTAATTTAGACACTAGTTTTGGTTATATAAAATTACTTATTGAGCAATATGAAATAATTGAGAAAGATTTGACCGCTGAGATTGAGACAACAGAACAAGAATTGAAATGTATGTTGAGTGCGACTCAGTTGAGTATACTATACAGTGATTTGCGTAACATGATTTCCACTATAGACCTTAAAGCATTACAGGATAAAAAAAGAAAACTTGAGCGAGACTATTTTGATTTCCAGAATAGTAATATTTTTTCTTGGCCAAGGGATAAGGCTATAAACAATAACTTTAAACGCAATCCAGATACAGTTCGTGATATGAAGGGGAGTTGTCCACAGCAACCAATTAAAGCACCTACAACTTCACATGGAGCTGTAGGAAATGATGTCATGACAGCTACGTCGGGGGATCCCGCACAACCGTCAGTACGCCCTAAGGCTACTTTTTCTCAAACAGTGAAGCGTCCTTCTAAACAGCTTACCACACAAGCCTTAGTGCACTCAGGAATGAACGACGACGCTATTACGATATTACACTCACCTGTAAACCAAGATAGCACTAAGGACAGTGATACACATCAGAAAGTTTCACTTTCTTCATCTGTTGTTGCTCCAAACGAAGGAGGAAATGCTTCGCTGGGGCTTGAACATTTTTTAGCATTTCCACTTCCATTCAATCAGCAAGAGAGGAGAATTTGGTCTCCCCATCAAACAAGGAAAAGGAAGAACACAGAAGAAATTGTAGAACAACAGAAGAGAACTTTGAAACCAGCAATGAACATTTAGTTTACAATATTTTCAGGTATAAATTGAATGAGTGTGAATTATGTGTGTTGGGTAAAGGTCTTAGTTTTATCCTTTCGTGTCACACTGATGTTACTGATGTCATTTTGGACATAAAGTTTTTTACTAGAATGTATCTTTAAAATTGCTGTTTGGTGCAGACAATAGACATACTTCTACAGTAAATGTATTTAAGAAACCATCTACTTTTATACCGCCATGTAACCCAGTTTTAGAAGCCTTTGAACGAGCTTGTGAGAAGGATTTATTTGATCTATATGCACAGCGTAATGCTAAAAGTGGTTTCTATAACATGACCAAGGATGAGCATTTGGCATTATTAAGCTTGCAGAACAACACTGAGATTGTCATTAGACAAGCAGATAAGGGAGGTGCCATCGTTGTCATGGACAAGATGGATTACTCCACTAAGATCAAGTTGTTATTAGCTGATGAGATGACATACAGTAAGCTTGATGGAATTAGTTTAAATAAACTGATCAACAGAGTACATGACAATCTATATGACCTACTATTGAGTGGTATGATCGATATTGAGCTATACAATTATTTTCTGATTGAGAAACCCCTAGTGCCTACTTTCAGGGGTCTTCCAAAAATACACAAAGATATGTCTGACCCTCCCTTAAGACCAATCGTATCCAGTAAGGGATGGTTAACTGAATCTATGTCCATTTATTTAGATAAGCAATTTAAACCCATTATCAATGGGATTAGACATATATTAAGGGATACGCAACATTTTTTGGAAGATTTGGCTGAAATTAATACAACGACACCTATAGATATTACTGATTATTTAGTCACCTTAGATGTAAGGTCACTATTCACTTCCATTCCCAATAACATCGGGATAGACTACGTGAGACTATTATTATTAGAACAAGGAATGTGTAACAATAAAGTCATTAGGTTGATGTCAATTCCTGAACTTGTCTTGGAAAACAATGTACTTTGCTACGAAGAAACATATTACCTACAAGGCAAGGGTGTAGCAATGGGCACACCCTGTGCCAATTCGTACGCCAATTTAGTCATGGCGTACTGGGAGAACACTTATTTATTAACCTGTAGCAACTATTTTGATTATGTAAAATATTATGGAAGGTTTGTAGATGATGTGTTTTTTGTATGGAGTGGCACAGTGGAGTTACTGAATGATTTCATAACTTATATTAGTGGTACCACAACTTTTTTGGTCTTTGAACATACTTATGCTACTGACCATATAGAGTTCTTAGATGTTACTGTTAATAATAGCTATAAAGGTATTCACACTGTTTTATACAGGAAAAGCTGTTGGAAAAACAGTCTGCTCCACCATAACAGCATGCACCCTAGACATATTTATCCCAATATTGTCAAGGGTCAAGCCTATAGGGTATCTAGACTAACCACTAGAAATGAAGACTATGAAGTACAACAGAAGATTTTACAAGACAACTTTATAGCTAGGGGCTACGATAAGGCAGAGATCCATGAAGTCATCGAACAATGTACTAAAGAAAGGTCAGATAAAGCCTTACCATATTTTTATAGGACACAGAGTTCGAGAAAAGACATTATAGGCAACAGGAATCATCAGACTAATCATCAGAATAGATTAGTCATTCCCTACACTAATAGAAATACACAAATTAAACATATTATTGAAAGTAATTGGAAGATACTATTGATGGATGAAAATATTAGCAATCTTATAGACACACGACCAGGTTTCACATACAGGAACATGAAGTCTCTAAAGAGACTTCTTTGTTATGAATCCACACATTCCAAGGTGACTCCGTTGTCTCAACGGAAGGGCACTTTTCCATGTAGGTCATGCAAGCAATGTGCATATATCTACAATGGTAATAAAGGTAATACTTATGTACATCCGACAACGGGATATGAATTTACTTTTGACTTTTATGCTGATTGCAGATCTCGAGATCTCATATATTTAGCAGAATGTCAGATCTGCAAATGTTTCTATGTAGGTATGACAAATAGAACCTTGCGTGAAAGGATTAGGGAACATCTTTATGCAATCAATAAGGAGAATGAAAATAATGCACTGGCCAAGCACACATTAATACATGGAATCAATCATAAGTTTAGCTTCAGCGCCATTCAATTGGTGCATAAAACATGTAGACTAGGTAACATAAAAAATTATACTGAGGAGCTTGAGAATAAGTGGATTATTAGGCTACAGGCCTCTCAGGGACTTGGTTTGAATAACAAAGTAACACTCAAACCATTCCTTTCAGCACGTTCACTCAAGCACTAATTCTTTGCAAGTTTTTAAACTGAAAGACATTTTTATAAGTCTCTTTATCAATTATAAGTTTTATATATTTGTTCCTACTGTATGGCTTTAAATTGTTAGTTATTTTTTATTTTTTATTTGTTATTTTTTATGTTTAGATAATGTGTTACATATTTATATATATGTTCCATTCTTGTTATTAGTTTTCATATGGTTATATGGAAAAATATAGTTCTAATGTTATATTTCTTTATATATTTATTCTGAAACAGCAACATTAGACATCTCTATTGTTGACAATCTAACCAGTTAAATACATATTTTTACGTTGGTGCATTTGTTAATGCATGATTTTATATGACAACTACAGTGATATTTTATTGGATGAGATATCTTTAAATGTTTATTAATCACTTAATTATTTGATTGACAATGATATTTAAAAGTGATGAACTCTTTGGTATAGTTGAAGTCTGATGAAGCGTTAATGTTTAACGTGAAAGCGCTTACTCTGTTTTTTGGAATAAAGAAGTGAAGTGAATACTGCTTTTTCGTCCATTTCGTCTGCCTGGTGTACCACTTTGGTCTTTGTTCTGTGATTTGGATTACTTACTCAGTGGGTACTTCGTTCAGTGGCAAGTTTGTTTTTTCTAATAACTAATACATACTTAAACTTTACACTTAGTGGTAACTCAATAAAGTCCCATTGAACACAATGAAAAGGTCCCCAAGGCTTCTTAATATATTGCTTGGGGACAGTAACAGATTTAGAAACATTAAAAGAAAGACACATATTACAAGTATTTACAAAATGCTGAACGACCTCTGAAACATAAGGGGTCTGTTAAAAGTTATTTTAATAATGTATTTTTTCCCAGATGGGAAATTATAAGCCCATGCCAATTGAGGTAAAAAAGCTCATAAAGCTAATAACCTTCCATATGGAAGTGAGTCTGAGGAATGACAGCAGCTGTCATGGATCCACCTTACCCTTTCAGTGGTCAGCTTGGTTTTGAAAGACAGTCCATTTTGCAATGATACAGGTATGTTTTCAACTTGAAGAGGCTGCTGAAAAGAAGTCTGAACAGGATTTAATAAGGCTGCCTGTCATGCTGCTTTGTCAGCAAACGAATTTCCCAAGGACTCAAAAGAAGAGTCCAATTTATGGGAGGCCCACTATCACAGCAACCTCCCTAGGGAAAAGTAAAGCTTGTCACAAATTATGAACAAAAACAGCATTCTTAATAGTCATCCCTGCAAAAATCAGTAACCATCTCTCTCCACAAGGTACTAAAATCATGCACAGTGCCGCAGACATACCTGGAATCACTATAAACAGTGACACGTTTAGCTTCAGTGATGGCAATCTAATTCAGCTACTTCAGCTGAAACATTTCTCTGTAATTGTCCAGTTAACAAAATATCATTACTAGTGCATACAACAAAAGCCACTGTTAATTGTCAATCTTTTCTTCTTTTGTAGGATTCATTGATAAAAAGAATTAGATCAGGGTTCTGTAGTAATGTGTCTAAGAGATCAGGTCTTGGAGGAAGCACATTGTTAACCACAAAAACACAATCATGAGATTTACCCTAATCAGCAGTAGGGTTAAGAGAAGCGGGATTTAGAGGAGGCATCTAATAGCTCATACCTGGAAAGCCTTGAAGCAGAGAAATACTGTGTTTTAGTTTTTAACAGTAAAGCATCAACAGAATGTGGAACCGCAACAAAAGTATCATGGCCCAGAGCAAGTACTGCTGCTATATCAACTAGTCAAGCAATGGTGACCACGGCTATAAGGCAAGGGGGGTGGGCAGCTGCCAGTGAGTCAAGATTTGTACTGTAATAAGCAACTGGCCTAAAACCATCATTCCTCTTCTGAGCAAATAATCCTAATGCTACCTTATTGTATTCACAACAGAAAAGATAAAACACTTTAGAGTAATCTGGTAACACTAAGGCTAATGGATTTGAAAGAAGAGATTTTAACTGAACAAAGGCTTGTTCATGACATGTTAGCCACAGGAGGGGCTCAGGAATGTCCTTTTTTAGCAATTATAATAGAAGTTTAACTACCTCAGCATAAGTAGAAATCCACTGCCTAGAATAGCCTGCTAGCCCAAGAAATCCCCTGAGTTGTTTTAAAGTTGTCACCCCTGGTGCTATCTGTATAGCAATAATATGGGAGGGTAAGAGATGTTGTGCATTTTCAGAGATTAGATGTCCCAAATACTGAACCTGCATTTGCCAAAGCTGGAATTTAGACCAGTTTGCTTTGAACCCTAATTCAGCTAGTTTAGTTAAAAGAAAAATAGTGTCAGTTTGACAGTCAGTTGGAAAAGTGGATGCTATAAGATCATCTACATACTGCACTAAAGTAGACCCACAAGGTAACTGTATTTTATCAAACTGCTTTTTCATTTCTCTTGAAAATAATGTGAGTGATTCAACATACCCTGAGTCAAGCGAGTCCAATTGTATTGCTGTCCTCTGTATGTGAATGCAAACAAATACTGACTATCATAATGAATTGGGATAGAGAAGAATGTGAGGAAATGTCAGTAACTGAAAAGGTCGTAGCAGAGAGGGGAGTTGAACTAAGTGTAGTGGGTAGATTGGGAGCAACAGGAGAAGCAGGCACTACTACTGCATTTACAGCTCTTAGGTCTTGTACAAATCTGTAAATGTCTTTGCCTGTTTTTTTTTTTTTTTTTTTTACTGGAAAAATGGGTGTATTACAGGGGCTTCTAATAGGAACAATGGTACCCTGCTGTAGCAATGCTGAAATAACTGGTTCAGTTTCCGCCTCTGCCAAGAATGGATATTGCACCACCAGGGGTAAAGGTTCATGTGGTTTTAAGGTAATTTGAACTGGTGTGGCACCTTTAATGAGTCCTGCCTCATTATCATGGGTCATCCATAACTGTGAGGGTACTGTATTTAATAATACTACATCTGGCAATTGTACAGGTTCTGTCTCAGTAAGGATAGAAAAGAGAACATCTTCATCCAACTGATCTGAGGCAACACACATTTACATTACCAGACACTCCTCCAGCACACGTATAAACACTCCATCTGTCATGCAGAATAGTGTGCATTGCAATTTGCAAAGAAAATCTCTACCTAAAAGATTAAGAGGTGCAGAAGTTCCTACAGGGAAAACATAGTGGTCTGTTAGAGGTCCCAACTGAATGGAAACTGAAACCATTTCTGGGTAGTCTAAAGGGACCCCTGATTCTCTGACTCCTGACACCATAGTGCAAGACAAAGGAAGTTTTTGGGCAGCTGATGCACTTAACATAGACCTAGTAGCTCGGGTATCTATTAAAAAAAGATATTGGTATCTTGAACCTTAACATTAGCAAATGGATCCTTCTGTCATACAGGTTCCAAGGGAAATAGCTGTGATTCCTGTTCACGGCTGTCCTGTGCATTGTGATGCCAAGCTGGTTGCTGCCATGGGGGAAGTCCATGTAGGAGGTTACCATTGTTGTCTGGCAGTATGTGGACCATGTCAAGGCACTTCAAATGGATTAGTGCGTTGTGTTGATGCATCCACCAGTTGTAAGAAAAGATAGTTCTCTCTCCAATGACGATTTTGTTCACAGTTAAAACATAAACTAGAACTGGGTCCTAGTGGAGTCTGATTTTGAGTTTCTGAGGGAAGGATGACTGAGGTTGAAAAAACCTAGGTCTATTGCATCCTCCTCTCCCTCCCCTGTTCCTACCCCTAAAATGGGGCAAAGCATTGAACTGCCAAAGCTGTATGTTTAATAATTTTTCCTGTTAGTCTTTTTCTCATGGGTGAGTGAATCAGCTAAATACTGTACCTGATTAACACATAAAACCCTATAATTGTCCAATTTAATCATACCTTTTTTAGCTGGACATGAATAGGGGGCAATAACCCATCTACAAAAGCAGCTGAGACACCACTCACTGTTGGCTCTTCAGTGGGTTCAGAATAGCTAGAAAATGCTTCAAAAGCCCTGGTCATACAGCATAAATAGGTATTAATGGGCTCATCTTCTCACTGCATAGCAGCTTTTATGCAGGACCTGTTAGGCACAGGGGGGCACACAACAGTATGTTGAAGAATGGGATTTGGTATATTGGCATGGTGCCAAATACATTTAAATAGGTCAGCTGGAATAAAGGTTTCTAAGACAGCTCTAAGATCTTCTAAAGTGGGATTTTGTAATTGAACATGTCCTAGCATATTTAGCTTTATTGGTGCAAATGGGTAGAAGAGAGTTCAAAATAGTTTGGAAGTCCACAGCAGACCAAGAGCGCACCACATTTATAGTGGATGGTGCTGTATCATCCTGTAGGCAGGATTGGGGTCTTTATGTAAGGGATGCAATGTGCAGCTGAGGGATCAACAGTAGTACTCTCTTCCTCTAAAGAAGTACTAGTATAATTTTTATCTGGATTAAATTTGTGAGGGCCAAAATAACTATCTCCATCTATAATTATGGGAAATTGATTAACAAAATGATGTGAACACAACTTATGCCATCTGAAAGAAGAGAATAAGATTTCCTTTTTATGTAGCTTGGGAAAACTCATGCACATCAAAGAAGAATGTGCTTTGTCTGTCTGCCATTAGAGGCTGAGCTATCTGCAAGTGCACTATTTGGGATTCTTTAGAGTGAGTAGGGCTAGAGACAGAGGAAGAATAACATTCTGCTAGTGTTTTGTAAGGTGTGGTAGAAGAGGGACCTGACTGGGCAGCAGTGGAGGTAACTGGAAGAAGTAGCTCCCTGAAAGGGTAGTGGGACAGCAGGAGTGGAGAAAGAATCAGTAGGATCTTGTTGAGTAGAAGGGGTCTCATTGTAGGGTGGATTGGGTGCAGTGAACACCAGTAACTCAAGCGCACAGTTGTCCTCTGATGACTCATCATGGTTAAGTTGCATTTTTTAAGTTCCCTAAGAGGATAAAGCCCACAGTCATCCTTTCACTGACAATCTGAATGCTGAAGGTGAGTGATTGTCTTTATTGGTTGCTTGTGAGTTTTCAATTTAGCTGTATTATGTTTTAAACTAAGAACAATAGATTATTTTTTCCTATCTTTAGATTCTACCTGTCATGCATTAAAAGCTGATCAGCAGCTGGCAGGGACTTTATTACCTTTTTCTCTAAGTTGTATCTCTAGATTTAATAAAATATCTTTATCAAAATTCCTGCAGTTGGAAAAGTTAATCTACCATTATTTCTAGTCAGTTCATGCCATTGATCTAAAAACAGCTACGTTTAGTACACTTATAAAATCATATGTCTAATACGAGTTCCATACTCTGGTTATTTTAATGACTTCACATTTGTTCCCATTGTAAAAGATTTTACAATGTCAATGCAAAAGAAAAATATCCCATTCACATACTAAACCCTCATACACACAGAAACAGCACTTACCTTTGAAAATCTGCAGACCGGCCAAGACTGAAAGATGTAAAATGAGAGGTGCAGTTGTGATCTGACTCCACAGAAAATAGAATATGTAGCAAAAAACTTTACTAAAAACAAAATAATGAAATGGCAAAGTTTTGCAAACTACTGATTTAATAAAATAATGTTAGTGAACCACTGATTTAATAAAATAAAGTAAGTGCTTTCATTGTGTACTTTGACAAAACTTCCTCAGACAAATGTTACATGAAAAACAAGTTGTTTTAAATACTCACATGGATCACATGATATACATACAAAACCACACCTTCCCTGCACAAACACAAAAATACAATAATTCAGATGTCCTGCAATTGTCTATAAAGGTAACACAACTATAAATGTATTAAAAAATGTTACTGAAAAGATAGAAATGTGCTAAATTAACCTAACTGATTTGTCTATCTAAACTCTTCAATTTGAGGACACACACAATCGAACAGGAATTATTCAATCCTAGATACATATAGGCATTAAGCCTCAGTTGCCAAAATAATTCCTGTTACTCCAATTTTAAAGTTGTAGGGCCCCCGTCTTATATCTTGTCTTACTTGAGCAATTACTCTAAATTTAAAAAAGTGGTTCAGGTAATCAGCTACATGTTTAGACAGAGCATTTTCCACTCTACCCCTTCTCATGTTGTATAAATGCTCATAAAGTCCTTTAGTTTACGGTCAGTCTTCCCTATATAATAACAGGGACAAGACTGGCATTTAGCAAGATATATCATGCTTTTAGTGTTACAATTATATCTTTCTTTACTGGTGTACTTAAAACTCCTAACTGTAAAGGAATTGCCTACATCAATAAACTTACAAAAGGAACAAGATTTGCATTTATACATTACTGAATGTCTCATATTGACTTTCTTACTAACTTCTAAAATGCTCTTCATGGTTTGACCACTCTTAAAAACAAATTTAGGTGTAGCACCAAAACTACTATGAGTTAGGTTATCTGCCATGATCAAGACCCAGTTTTTAATAATAATATGCTTGATACACTGAATGGTGTAATAAAAGTTAAACAATAATTAATGTTGCTTTCTAATTCATTTGTCCTCAAATTTCCTTCGCATTGACCTTCAATATCTGTTCTAACCTTAGATAAAATAGGTTTAAAGTAACCTGAAAGTCTTTTTTTGTTGTACCTCATAAATCAGCTCATCAAGTAACCTATCTGGTTACCCACATTTTTGAAACATGTCCTTCAGGAAATTGACTTCCACTAAGAAATCACTATCACCTGAAACCATTCATGCTGCCCTCACTAATTGGCCTATTACTACTGACCTCTTCTGATACACTGGTTGAGCAATAGTGAAGTGTAAAAATGAGTTCGAGTAAGTATCTTTCCTAAAGATTTTTGCTTTGTATATTCTATTCCGTCTATCCTTACTCAACATTACATCCAAATAAACTATATGGTCAGTATGAAACACATGGATGAACCTCAAAAATTGAGTAGTGGAATTCAAATAGTGAAGGAGCTCTAATGTATGTTCTTGGACACCTTTAAATACAATAAAAATGTCATCCAAATATAGTGTATAATAATAAATTAAATCTAAATGTGGATTATTATGGAAGACAAATTCCCGCTCACAGTATGCCATGACTAAATTAGCAAAACTAGCTATAATAGCAGATAACCTAACTCATAGTAGTTTTGGTGTTACACCTAAACTTGTTTTTAAGAGGGGTCAAAACATGAAGAACATTTTAGAAATTAGTAAGAAAGTCAGTATGAGACATTGAGGAATGTATAAATGTAAATCTTGTTTCTTTCGTAAGTTTATTGACATAGGGAATTCCTTTACAGTTAGGAGTTTTAAGTACACCAATAAAGAAAAATATAACTGTAACACTAAAAGTGTGATATATCTTGCTAAATGCCAGTCTTGTCCTTGTTATTATATAGGGAAGACTGACCATAAACTGAAGGAGAGATTTTATGAGCAATTTATACAGCATGAGAAGGGGTAGAGTGGAAAACACTCTGGCTAAACATGTAGCTGATTATGCAGACCACTTTTTTAAATTCAGAGTAATCGATCAAGTAAAACAAGATATAAGAGGGGCCCCACAACTTTAAAATTAGAGCAACAGGAATTATTTGGCAGCTGAGGCTTAATGCCTATATGTATCCAGGATTGAATGATTCCTGTTCCATTATGTGTGACCTCAAATTGAAGAGTTTAGATAGGCAAATTAGGTTAATTTAGCACATTTCTATCTTTTCAGTAACGTTAGGGAATCTGCCTTTCAGTGTTCTTTTTTGAGCTGGTGAGAGACTGAGTCTCTGTGTTTTGGAATTGCAGAATGAAAATCTTTATAGCTTTTCCTATAACTTTTTTCTCAAAAGGTGTTTTACTGTTTCTGTAGTTCTTTCTATTTAGCCATCAGACTGAAAATACTGTGTAGTGGACACCATATATTTGAATTTTCACTCATTCTAAATTCCTTTACTACATATTGCAGACCATTTTTATGCATGAAAAATAGATGTGCAAGTTAAACTTACAATAACAGTAGGTGTTCAAATGATCAGTGTTACAGTAGCCTTAGCTATATTGGTAGATTACATTAGCTAACTGAGTTTGTGAGGTGGAAGGAGAAGAGTCCTGGAGAATGGTCCTAGCAAAGCTTGATCCTGACCTAGAGAAGTAATCAAGCTTATAGTGTATGTGCAGTGGACCAAATAGCAGCTTCTGGAATACTTCTGGAATCCAACCCTTTCCAAAAAGCCATAGATGAAGCCAAGGCCCTGGTAGAGTGGAATTTGATCCTGTTTGGAATAGTTTTGCTATAGTGAGTATATCAAAAGGTAATACTCGTAACAACCATTTAGAAATATTTTGTTTTGAAATGTTGTCTCTTCTTTTTATCTTTACAAGAAATGAACACTTGATCCAAAGAATGGAAAGATTTAGTTCTGTCAAGATAGTGCCGGAGTTGTCTGTGGACATCCAGGGTATGGAGTATCCTTTTTTCCTCATATTTAGGTTTAGGAAAGAAACAGAAAGATTAGTTTTCAAAGAAACCTTGCCCCTACTGAAAATGAGATTGATTCTGATGAAATACCAAATAGAAGACTAATAAATCTGCATTCTCCTACTGGTGTGTTAAATGTGTACAATTTGGATGTTGCTTTATCTAGTTTTATTACCTAGAAACTCGAGTGCATTGAATACTGAAGAAAACTAGCATTTGGCATTCATTAGCGTACTTATTCAGCTTTGGGCAATGTTTAACGTTTTCTCTTAATAATGTTATTCAAACATGGAAGATCAATACATATGCAAATCTTGTCTTTTTCAGCAACAATGATCACAGTATTCCCCACTCTGTTCACACTAATTGTTACATGGCAAACATTTCTTTATTTTCAAGTTCCTGTTCACATTTACTTCGGAAAGCTATGAGTACTTTTTGAGGAGTGTATCACTAGCACTGAAGTTGTGTTAAGTTGCATGCGATTCTCTTCTGGCAGTCTTCCAAGGCCTGCAGATAATCATGATCAACAAGGACATCATTTCTATGGCTTTGCAGAGGGCCTGAGCTGTTTCTTATGCCTCAGTTATTGTGCACAAATATTGTCACTTTTCACAGTGTGAGTTTGCTTTTCCATTTTCATATTATCACAAGGCACACAACCACAAGTATTTTTAAACACCTTTATTGAACTATCACTTGTGACATAGACAAACGTAAATAAATAAAAACAAATCATATTAACTTGTTCACAGTTACAGACATTATATGTCACATATATTCTTTTGTACAATATAATCAATCCAACATTACATAAACTGGTCAGTTCATGCCTTCCTTTAAAACTCATTTCTCCTCCAAAACATTTTTCTGCATTTATTGTGCCCACGATTTTCATTCTTTTCTATTTAATTTGCACTCACCTATTTCTAAAGATCCTATTTCCATTTTTATCTCTGTTATAATATTTACTATTTAAAGTACTGTTGGTTTAGGCTTTGATTTACATTTTCTAGTAATTGTTTTTATAGCAGCCACCATAATTAAACTTAAGGCCTCACAGATCTAGGCACTTCAGATCCTGTATCCCAGCTTAAAATAATTTTTTCTTCAGTTACATCTATTTCCTCGCCAGGCTTTCTGACACTGTAGGGAATTTAAATGTCTGCCAACTCATTACACTCAGAAAACATATGTCCCCAGTTACCTCTTTATTCCCCATCACACCTCTAACAAGTGCCATTTACCTAAGGAAAAATTCTTGTGAAACGCACAAAGTCCTGTTCACTGAAGGTCCTAAATGCCAAGCCACAGAGAAAACCAAACAAAAAACACTGGACCACCAGGCTGATGTACAAATAAAGGAGACTCTTTAATAAAACTGTACAAACAGGTAAGCGCTTTCAGGTAAAACCCTTCATCAAACAACTGACATAAAATCAAAATGACATCTCAACAGTGAACCCTCCAGCTCTTAAGGGCGGGATAAAGAGGTACAATACCATTCAAACCAGGGGTTCTATCCACCTTTTACTCGATAAGCCACTTGGTTTCATTAAACTCAGTTAAATTCACAATGCCCACACTCCTGATGTTAAACCTCACAATTTGCAAAACCAAAAAATCAAATGTATGCCCCTCATTACTCAAAATATGTTGACATAAAGCATTATGAACATCACCCAACATATTGCTGACAGATGCTTTAAAATCCTATTTTTTAGTTGACAATGTGTCTTACCTACTTAAAAAGAGAAACATGCTTTGCACTGGGCTAAAAATATGATGTTCTTAGTTTGACAATCAGCATAGTGAGTGAAAGAATACATGTTATCCGTACTAGAGTGCATGAACAAATTCTGTCTCATAATATATGTGCATGCCTTGCAGTGTCTGCATGGAAAAGTATTTTTTTATTTGGAAGGAAATATTCTTTGGAATCTGTTTGGAATATTGAAATACTTATGCAAACACCTCTAAACAAAATCCTAAACCTTCTAGACTTTGTTGCATATTTTTGGGAGCCATACATGTGTCCTTCCATTGTTTCTTTTGTGAATTTCTTACCCAGTCTCCCTTCTAACCACCTCCGATTGATTCCTATACTTATCATGCAATGTTTTATATGCCCTACTAATTATCTCTTTTTTTAACAGCAGCTTCTGTTCTAGATTTAAGTAAAATCTTTACCAGTGCAAGTCTTTCACTTAGGATTCCTCTAACCTTTTCTCTTTGTGTATACTCTGATGTCAATCCCTGATATGGAAGGCAGTCTGTAGTATTTGGTCCAGATGCTTTCTTGGCCTCTTCCCATTTTATTTCCTTTCCCTGTCTAATTATTTGTTCCAAATACCTTGTTTCTTTTGCCAGTCTTCCCCAGTAAACTCCAGCCCACTCTTTCCTATTCTCTGTACCCCTAGCTGCAGTCATCCCTATTATCAGAATCTCTATTCCTGTATGACACCAACACAAGTGGTAAGAAAATTAACTTCCTGACATGCAAATATTTTGAAAAAAGAGGAATTAAATCATTTTTGTATTGGTGTATTAACTGTTTCTTCCTTAATGCTGGCCAGGGGTTAACAATGTACACACACACACACACACACACACACACACACACACACACACACACACACACACACACACACACACACACACATCCCATTTATACAGAGATATTCACATTTTGTATTAATGTACAGTAGTTTTCATTTCAGAATTGTAGGCTGTGCCAATACCCTACCGTCTCCAATACATTTTCACAGGCCATAGTATCAAGTCTTTTCACTTCAGCTGTACCAATAAATAGTATACTTTCTTATTTCTGTTCAGCAGCACACAAATTGTTTTGAAAGTATTTGATTTTGCTTTTACACATTTTAGAAAAATGTTCTTTCCTGACATAAATCTTGCAGGATTGAGTAAAAGCTAAGATGTACCTTTTCATGTTGCTTTTATAGCCACGTGAACTGCAAGCCTTAATAAAAATAATATGAACTGGCTGTCTAACATTTTGGATACTCACTTGCCTATCTTTCATATCCATTACTTTTATAGTATTACCTGCATTTATTTATCACATATACCTTATTAATTATTTTGAATTTACCTTATATATAGCATTTTCATCATTATTTCTTTTAAAAGTACACTTGTAATTTCACTCACTCTGCACTCATCCACAGCTTCTAAAGTCAGTTCTATTTCTCTTAAACACTTTCTGCATTTCGTAATTTATTTTATCACAAATTATTCTGCCTTTTTTGGAGAATCATGCAGCTCAACAAATTCACAGTATCTGGCTGTGTTCAGCTCAGTAAGATGTTTCTATAGATTTTGGTCGGATCTTGTGCTTTTACAAAGAAGAGATGTCTAACAAATAGCAAGTTCCTTCCTTTTGATCTGGCACCAAGTACTGCATCGCTGCATTTTTCTGTAAGTATTGATATTTATTTTTCCTCACCAAGAAAAGTAAAATAATAAATATCCTTATATATTTTATTATTCCAGAATTATGCTGGAATATAGCACACTGCAGCTTTGCAGACTTTTCAGCTAGTCTACTTACAGTGCGGAGAAAGTTAGATTTCTGTATCCAAGCTTTCAGTATTTGTCCAGGTATCTTTCTTTCTTTCAAGAAAATTCCAGGGAGTGATAGAGATTACCTGATGTCTTTTTCTACCATAGCTGAAGTGTTACTGGAAGGGATAAGTGTTTTTTGTCAACACCATGTTAGCATTCTGTCTTAATCTTGTTCCTGCCTCGCTTTTGCTCTTAGCTAATATATATATATATATATGGATCTACTTCATATGTTCGACACTTCAAAATGCCGAATTTCAAATGGCCGAGACCATATAATTGACATTTGAAATGTCGAACATTTGAAAAACAAAAGTAAAAAACAAACACTTACCTAAACACTGCTAGCAGGGGCTCTTCCCCCACATCTCCCATAACTTAAATATACCAATTCTGAGATTGCACTACAGTGCAGGAATGGAAATCTTTCCATTCCGCACTGTACGGAGATACCGATTCCGCATTGTCGGCATTTCAAATGTCGATCATATGGTCTCGGCCATATGAAATTCGGCATTTTGAAGTGCTGACAATGCGAAGGGGACCCATATATATATATATATATATATATATATATATATATATATATATATATATATATGTATGTAAAACATATAAAATGTGTTTTACTTCTTTTCTGTCTTTTGAACTTTAAGCCTTGTACCTTGGTAGTGCTTTTCCTCCATTCTAGTGTTACCTATTGTAGGTACTTCTTGCTTACCATTGCTGGTATTTATTCTCTAAATTGTTACCATTGTTGGTAGTCTCATCTCCCTTTCTATCTCTTCCTTTTCAGGTCCTCTGTTCTTCACTATGTCTGATTAGCCGACTAACTTCAGAAAATGCAGCTCCTCTGGGCATAAGATACCTAATTCCAAGTAAATTCCAATACCCACCATGAGTGTGCTTATTGTCTGGGCACAGCCCATGTGAGATTTGTGCTGGGTTCAACTATCAGATTTTGGTTGAACACTGCAGTTATATAGTTCTTAAGAGTTTATTACTTTCTTCATCTTCCAGATCTTCTACTGGAGCTCCTCCTCCATCCAAAAAGCCTTCTGAGAAGACTAAGGGGATTCATCAACTAAGGGTAAAGAGGGTAGAAAACAATCCCCTGGTCATTCTCCCTCCTCTGTTTCGGGTTTGACTCCACCTGAAAAGGTCTCCACACTTTTGGATCCACCTGCCTCTTGAGAACTGACAAGATCAAATTAAAAATCTCCATCTCACTGATCCTCCACTTTCACCCCAGAACTGATACTCTCTTCATTCCATTCTCCTTTCCTACAGGAGACCCCTTGAAGGATTTCTAAGCCACCCTCTAACTTGTCATCTCTCAGGTCACCTAAGAGCCTAACCGAAGCAGATGTGGACAGGATGATGAGGTGTCTCTGGGCCCAGATTCAGGTGGGAATTTTACTGTCTCTGTGAGCTTGCCACCAGCTCCTACCCAACTGCTGACTTCTACTCCAGTCTGACCTGGCCAGAGAGTTCTGAGTTTGTCTGCATCAGATATGAAGGCCTGGCCTTCTTGAACTCCATTGATATATATGATCCAGTCAATGCCAACTTTGTCAAAGCTGGAGGGATCTCAGAACTGAAGGGTGGCGCCAGATTTAGGAGGGTTTGATTCTGATGCCATCCCTTCATCTTAGAGCCATGGCGTTGGACAGCTCAGCTCCAACTTCTGTCTTGAGGCAGAGTCATGGTGATGCTCTGAACCATTCTGGGCAGTTGTCCTTGGCTCCTACCAGGTTGACCCTTGCTTCTCATATGTCTTCTGCCTTTGAGGTAGTAGAGAGAACTTTTTCCACAAATGTGAATAACACATACATGCCCACCTTGGGTCCACCACTTCCTATCTGTCTCTAAAGTCTGTCCCATTGGGGCAGGTGGCCTGGACAAGCCTTGATATAGTCCTCATGCAGGACTTAGCTCACACTTCTGAGTCCTCTTCAGAGCATCCCACTGCAGAGCCCCTCTTGGAAGTGTATGTGCAAGAGGAGGCACTTAGATTCCCCACAAGAATCCCTGACAGATGACACCAACTTCAATGAGTGGAAAGAGTCCTCCAGATCACCCCTTGAGGATTTCTCCTTTGGTGAAATTCTCAAACTTTTTAGACAGAAAGGTGGTTGGTCCTCTGCCTTCCCCTTTCCAAGAGGAGTCTGTGTTTCATGAGATTTTCTGAGCCAGCATAACTACATCCTGGGTAGTCCTCGTGGCGGGCAAGAAGGTGAACCTCATCAAAAAACTGCTAAATACCTAGTTGCACCAAAGGATCAGGCCCACTGGAGCAAGGGTCCCCAGTAGATGCTATAGTGGTAGCAATGGCCACCAAGAAAGAACTTGCTGAGCAAAGTTATTCCATCCATCCCTCCAACAGAGTGAACAGGGCATTGGATAGGTCTGGGAAGTGAGTTTGTGTGTTAATGACTTTTGCTCTTAGGTCAATGAACTATTTAGCACGTGTCACAATATTTCAGAGGGACTTGATCAAGCAGTTTTCCAATGCTTTCTTGGGGTCCACATTGGCAGAAGAAAAGAAGGCTGTTTCTTCACAAATGGCCACCATACAGTCCCTATCAAATGCCTTTATGAGGGTCATTTCCCATGCCTCACAAGGTGCTTTAAGACCTGTGGATTCAGGAATCATTGTGAGATGGCATGCCTTGATGAATCTCTGTGATTTTGCAGACCCATCAGTTTTGCCTTTTATGGATCTACATTATTTGGCCCCAGGGTTAGAGAAACCCTGTCTAAGATTGAACAAGATGGGAAGACTTTATTTGCTGTGGGAATATGTTTTTTTACACCTCAAAGGACCTTTTCCTGAAACCAGAAAGGGGATTCCATAAGTCACAAGGCTCTTCTCAGGACTCATATGGGGACAGGTCTCCCAGTGGCAGTGGGGGGGGGGGCTCCAATGGCAGATGATGGCCCTCATGGCAGAGGAGGCTCACAAAACTAGGGTTTAAGAGGTCATAGGTTCATAGGTTCATAGGTAGGTATTAGGCTATTAGCCCTAGGACCTATATAAGCCTAGCCAAAAAGGTACCCTGGCTTTCGTCACCCGAGAAAATAATTTTCCTGTGCCCCCGTCAAGCACAGCCACAGAAGTGATCCCTGGGGTGAATTTCCTATTTCCCATCCAATCATCAAGATTTTTCTTAGACGCCCTATCAGTGCTCCTGAAAGGTTGCCTCAAGAGGCAGTCATGGAGAACTTATCCCCGCACCGAGAAACCTGGAAAGCCATCACCAAACACAGATAGGTGTAGAGGAGTATTTCTAGAGGTTATTACATACTCTTTTCCCTTCAGCCCCCCAATCAATCTGCAAAATTTCCTGACATTCCACCTAGTCAACAGAAAGCAGCAGCTACAGAAATAGAAAAACCACCCAAAAGAGCCATCCAAAGGTTCCCCCCGACCAACAAGGATTCTGAACATACTTGTCGCTCGTTTGTCTCTAATACAAATAATAATAAGGCTTGGAGTTTTGTTCAGATGCTTTAATACATGCAAACACATCAGGATGAATAGCAGCATTTTTAAATATGAACAATTTAGTTAACAGACAGAGCTTACATACATGCTTACATCTCAACAGCTAACTACAAAATGGCAATCAGGCAAGCACATGCTCAGTATTTATACACTTGTGCAAGCCCTTGGATAGCTTCTTAAAGGTATATACACATATATTGATCTACACCCTCTGTCTTAAAAAGATTGCCCTTTAGACAAAACAATATCAGAGTCAGACATGCATTACTGTATATATTGGAAACACAATACAATGTTCATGTCCAAGTTGCTTCATATCTGCTGCAAGGTTTAGAGATGCTGACCATATCTTGTAGCATAACAGGACCAAATGTAGCAACAGGGACAGTCTGCAGTGCACAACTCATATCAGGAACTTCTGGATTCATCACAGGAACAGGAATGTCCTCTAGAACTTCTCGGTAGTTGGAACACTGGACAACTCACTCTGAGATAGATTTTTTCTCACAGGCTATATGCTGTGGTATAGGCTCAGACACCAGTCTCAAATGCTTCTGATTCCACAATGTACGATCTCATCTCTGGACCAATATTCTTCATGACACCAATCCAATAATAACCTTTGGATGTTTACATCCTAACCACAACTCCCTCTCATAATGGATTGAGCGGTTTGCTGATCTTATTGTAGTAGGACTTCTGGGATAGGCGTTTCTTCAACAGATTGTTTTTCACTGGTCTGTTGTTCCTGACACATGAGTCAACAACTGACTACTGACTGGTAATATGGTTCTGATTTCTCTCGACAGAAGTCTCTGAGCAGGTGAACCAAGATATGTATCATGAAGAACATTTCTGAGATTCAAGAAAACATCACTATTATCTTGTTTTGACTTCTCAATTAACTGTTTTGCACTTTGGACTGCACGTTCTACCAAACCATTTGACTGCAGGTACTCTGGACTACTTGTGACATAACTAAAGTTCCATTCTTCAACAAATCTTTTAAACTGCGTGCATAACTTTGTGTGGACTCGTACATGGTAGTCCAGGAATCTGGCTAAGCTGAAGTGGTTCCTTCTGTTGATGTGGCTTTGTACTGTTACACACTGAATAGAAAGACAAAAATACTAGCTCTCTCGCCCTTATTTTGGTAGATTTGGTTCCTGGGTGACCATGATGCAAGATAGTAATGTAGTGTGGTTGCATGGACTTTGGAACAATTACGTTTGGACTTTTCATTGCAATACCTTTGTCAGACAAAATCTCATCTCTGTATGGAAAATAAAGTTGCACTTCTTGAGGTAAACTAGATTGCTTTGATGGCCATGTGTTTGAGCCTTTGTAAAACTGGATCTGTGGCTGTGTGATCTCTCAGCTCATCAAGACATGTGCAAGAAAAATTTCTCACCTCCATGACTTCAAAATCAAGGTTCTCATTCTCATGCTGCTCTGTGGTTTTCTCGGCGATCTGGATAATTTAGCAGCAAGATAAAGAAGCTTGCCTTTCTTGTAGACAAGATTGAAATTGTACTTTTGCCATCTCAGCATCAAACGTTGCAGTCTGGCTGGAGTTGAATACATTGGCTTTCTCAGGATAGTGACTAATGGTTGCTGGTCTGTTTCAATCCAGATAGATCTACCATAAACATAATCATGGAACTTCAAACATGATGACACAATTGCAAAAAGCTCTTTCTCGATCTGGACATACTGCATCTCAGTTTAGGTAAGAGTTCTCAATGCATAGGCAACAGGTTGGTCCTCTTGTAGAATGACTGCACCAAGACCAAATTTCAAAGCTTCACAGGAAAGTGTAACTGCTTTGTGAACATCATAGTATCTAAGCATTGGTGGACTTGCAATTCTTTGTTTCAGGACATCAAATACTCTTTGGTGTTGTTCTAACCAAGACCAGGATACATCTTTACGTGTCAGCTCTCTGAATGGTGCTGAAAGTTGGCTCAGGTTTGGAATGAACTTGCCTAGGTAATTAACCATGCCAAGAAGATGTTGCAGGGTTTGAACATTGTTTGTAGCTGGCATCTCGAGAATGGCTGTTTGTTTTGAAGGGTATGGTCATAGGCCTGTATTAGTAAATAAGTGGCCAACAAAATTAACTTCTTGTAGCCTGAATTTGCATTTGTATGGGTTGAGCTTAAGATTAACTTGACGTGCCCTTTCTAGAACTTTTCTGAGGTTCTGTCATGTTCTACTTCATCATGACCTCCTACTAGTATGTCGTCTAATAGCACAAGGATACCCAGAAAACATTTGCTCCATTGCACTCTGAAAGACTTCACTTGCAGAATTTATTCCAAATGGCATTCTCATAAATCTGTACCTTCCAAATGGAGTACTGAATGTAGTGAGCAATGATGATTTCTTGTCAAACTGAATTTGCCAAAATGAACTCTTTGCATCTAAGACAGAAAAAATAGTGGCATTTCGCATCAAGGATGCAACGACTTTGACTGTGCACATTGGATAAGGTCTTTTAAGTGCTTTGTTCAAATCTCATGGATCAATACATATTCTGATGTCATCTGAGCTTTTCTTATGAGCTACCACCATGGAAGATACCCATTCAGTTGGAGTTTCAACTGGACAAATCACACCTTGTTGCACCATTTTATCTAACTTGGCTTTGACTCTATCCTGTATGGCTATTGCAACTTTACATGCTGGCCTGATAACTGGACTGACCTCTGGGTCTAACTTCATGGAGTACACAACTGGAAGTTTGCCTAGTTTGTCTTGGAACATATCACCATAGCTAGACAAAGTATGCTGGGCAAAATTAGAGTAGTGTTTTTTTAAGCTAACTTTGTAGACTTCCTTGTTAAATGAAAGCAGTCACATTTTCAAACTGACTGTGAGCCCTAATAAGGACTGGGCGTGCCTGTTGACCACACAGAATAATAAGTTGTAGCTTCTTCCAGCAGAATAACATAAAAGACCTACTGAGCCTTTGGTATGAATTTCTTCGCCTCTATAAGCAACAAGCTTTGCACACCTTACCAAATCAAGCCTTTCACCTTTACACACTCTAGCAAATGCTTCTGCTGACATAACATTGCACTTGGAACCTATGTTAACTTTGAGCTGTACAGATTTGCCATTTATCTGAACAGTACAAAATACTTCATTCTTGGCCCTTAAATCTACTGTATTGACCGTTTCATGAAGCACAGACACACCATCAACATAAAGAGTAGAATTGCCACTGTCCAACTGATCAAGTCGTTTCTTAAAATGTTCCCATTTAATAAAAGAATGTGGACCTTTTGATTTACAAAATGTTTTGAAATGATTGTATTTGTGACATTAGTGACCAAAAGCTAAATATTTTTCCCTTTTAGATTCATGGCTTCCACCACAGTTACGATAGTTGGCAATGAAATTGGGTGGGTTTGCTGACTCACTCTTATGCTTCACTGAGATTGTGAGAAGTCTGGAATTTGCTAGAAAGTTCAAGGGCATATCAGTGAGTGCTGCAGGGGTTACAGTTGCTGCCATGTGCTTGGGCCTGTTTCTTCTAATAATGTGCTGCATACTATCAACATGAATTTCATCCACTGTGCCTTCTTGAGCTGTTCTCGTTTGTAAGCATATTTGTGTGCTTTTCTGTGAGCTCGTATATCTGACAAATCTCAATGGCCTTATTCAAAGTTAAATTTCTTTCTCACGGCATCATCTTTTATGCCACACATGTCTGTCCTTTATCAACTCATCCCTTAAGTCACCAAATCTGCATGTTTTAGCTTTATTTCTCAGGTCAGTTATATATGCTGCAAAAGTTTCACCGGGCTTTTGATCCCTTGTGTAAAATAAGTGGCTTTCCATAGTAACATTTGTCTGGGGGTTACACATTTCTCTAAATTTATATTTTAAACACTCTGGGTCTTCCCTTGACTCAGCCGATACAACAATATGATAGTTTTCCCCCCTCTCCTATATAAACAGCAAGTGCATACACAAATGAGAGTTCCCTTTCTATTGCTTCAGACCCAGCTAAATTAAGCAGAATAAATGTCGTTGTACGACCATCATTATCAGAAAATGCAGCCTGTATGAAAAATGTCGTACACTTGCTGAAACACTCTCCAGTTTTCAGCAATGTTACTGTCAAACACAAGAACACTGGGTTTCCAAAATCTGTCTGCCATGCCCATAAAGTATACACAAACGCACTGAAAATATGGTCCTTGTAATTATGTTCGAATAAACAGTTTTGTGAGCTTGTAACAACATTCAAATGCACAATAAACTCTGAAATTCTTTTATTTGCAAAATATGCTCTGTAATGGCTGTACTGTGTGAAATATGCCTTGTAATGGCTGTTCTTTGCAAAATAGCTTTACTGTAACACTGCACAAATATGCAAACACTTTATACACTTCTGATAACTTGGATATATTTGCTTAATACAAAAAGTACATCTGCTTTGCGAAAATGCGGTCATTTCCCCTTATTTTATTTGTTTTATGCAATTCAGACATTATTTCAAACATTTTCTGTAGTAATTTGAATATTTTTATCAATATCGTACATATCGGTTTATGTGAATATTATTTAGAATGTTCTATATGTACCATTAAATATGTGAAAAGAAATAGTGCAAGTTTTAATACCTGAAATTCATTTCTAACCTGTTTTACGAAGTTTGTACATTTTGGGATGATCCACTCCTGTATATTTCATCAGCATCTAAACAAGTGCCTTAAGTCATTTTAGCCAAGCCATTTCTGACCTCATGCCCCTTTGATATGCTTCTCCTAACACCATGTCCTTTTAGTCATGTTGCTTCTGACACCATGTCGTCCATTCGTCTGTAACGCAAATAACAAGAAGGCTTGGATTTTCATTCAGATGCTTTAATACATGCAAACACATCAAGATGGATAGCAGCATCTTTAAATACAAGCAAACTAGTTAACAGACAGAGCTTACATGCATACATGCTTACATCCCAACAGCTAACTGCAAAATGTCAGTCACGCTCATATGTGCTCCATATTTTTACACTTGTGCAGGCCCTTGGATAGCTTCTTAAAGCTATATACATAAATATTGATCTACAGTAATCAAGGTTCTTTTTAGTTCCAAAGAAAACCAATTACCTGAGGCCTATCTTGGATCTCATCTATTTAAACCAGTGTGTCAAACGCTCCAAGTTCTGAATGGTCACAGTTCAGTCCTTTCTGTTGTTATTGCACAAGGATAATTAGATGTGCTCAATAGATCTCCAGGATGTGTACTATCACATCAAAATAGACAGGTGATCCAGGAAATTTCTTCACTTCCAGCTGGGAGCCAGTCATTACCAATTCAGAGCCCTGCCCTTTGGCCTCAGTACAGCTGCCAGGGTGTTCACCAAATGCATAGCAGTCGTCACAGCTCACCTGAGACTGCTGGGATTCTTGGTGTTTCCATACTTTGATGACTGTCTCCTCTCTGCTTCCACCAAGCTTTTACTAATTCAAGCCAGGGACTATTCGTTCCAGCTATGTCTTCAACTGGGCATCACAGTCAACTATGCCAAGTCTCAGCTCTCCTCTACTCAAGTCCTAGAGTTTATTGGTGCTTATCTGGACATGGTGATGTGAATTTTAAGGTTACCTCACAGAAAAATAAATGGTCTACAGAGTCAATCATTCCACATATTTTCTTTTTATTCCCCGCTAGCAACATTATTATTACAACTCCTGGAATCTATGGCAGCTTCCCTATCTTTAGTGCACTTAGCAAGGTATCATATGAGGGTACTGCAACAGATGCTTGCAGTGCAATGGTCAATAAGATGACAGTCCCTAGCTACACCAATATAGATTACAAGAATTTGCATTGAACATATTACCTGGTGGATCACCTCAAAAGAAGTTCCTCAGGGATGCCCTTTCATTCCTCCACCACCCAGCTCCACAGTGACTATGGACACCTCCCCATCAGGGGGAGGGGCATTAATTGGGAAGGATGGTCCAAGGCACTTTGTTCCATTTGAAAGTCAATCTTCACATCAATATCCTGGAAATGAGAGCAATCCTATTAGCTTTGCAGGCATTTCAAGAGGGTCTCCTTCCAGGGATAATTGTCATCCAGACAGACAATTTACCAGTAGTCTGGTACATCAACAAACATGGTAAACCAGATCCTACCCTGTATGTTGAGATACAATGAGAGTTTGGCAGGTACATTAACAAACAGGGTGAACCAGATCCTACCCCATATGTTGAAAGACAATGAGAATTTGGCAGTGGGCAATCTCTTCTGGCTATTTTCTTGTGGTGATTCATATCCTGGGAAGTCAACTGAGCATGACCATCTTACTTCCTTATGAGTGGTCTCTCAACCCTGTGGTGGCGAAAACAATTTTCCATCAATGGGGCCAACTATGTTGCAATCTCTCTGCTTTGCCTCTCAACCCCAAGTGTAGCAGGTACTTCACCCTGATCCTTCTGGAGGGAGAGTCAACAAGAGACTCTCTAGTTCATGACTGGCACCCTGGGCTCCTATATGCTTTTCCTCCCACTCCTCTGATTCCCGAATTTCTGCAGAAAGTGTCTCACTGGAAGTGCAAAGTAATCCCCATTGCTCCGTTGTGGTCTTGACAAATATGGTTTCACTTACAGTGGCCTCATCTGGTGCACCTCACTTGGGTGTTGGAGCCAAACTAGGATCTCCTCTTTCACCCATCAGTGATGACGTACCTAGACATTCAGATCTTCAAATGGACCACATGGTTTCTCCAGTAATGGCTAGACAGTCCAGGTTTTCCTCTCCAGTCAAACACATCCTCATATCCTCTCAGGAGGATTCTGCTAGAAAGGTGTATAACAGCAAATGGAAACGATTCTCCCTTTGGGCTGTTCAGAGACAATTAGACCCCTTTTCAGCACCTACTCTAGCTGTCACTGATTTTCTTGCTTCAGTTTTTAAGAGTGATGGTATTTATTCTACTATAAAGATCCAATATGCAGCTATCCAAATCTTTATGTAGGACATAACCATTCCTCTTTAGCATCATTTAGATTATGCCAAACCTTTCTTAAAGGTACCTTTTTTACTTTGACCCCCCCCCCCCTCCTTAAGGACCTGACTCTATCATAGAATTTAACTATACTTCTTCAAGCCCTGACTTGACCACCCTTAGAACCAGCTGCCAAGGTAGACAAACAATTTTTGTCTTGGAAACCTATTTTTCTGGTCATAATCACAGACAAGTATCAGAACTCCAGGCTCTCTCCTCTAAGCCACCATATCTAATTTTTCACAAGGACAAGGTGTCTGTCTGTACTAATCCCTCTTTTTTTACTTAAGGTAGCTTCAGAAGCAGCTATGAATCAGTCCATCAACTTCCCTGTTTTCTTTCCAAAATTTTCCAACAGAGGAGAATACATGCTGCACCTTTTAGATGCGCATAGGCAATTTCAATTCCATCTCCATAGCATGAAAAATGTCATAGGTTCATAGGAGATTACTAGGCTTCAAGGCCCTTACAAGCCTAGCCAATATAATCTGATTTTACCCAATATATGACTGCTAGGGGCAAGAGGATGGCATGGATTTGTGCCTGTGCATTGAATATGTTACAGATCACCCCTGTCCATAATGGTCAGGGGCACTACCCCAGGTGTGAATTTGCGATTCCCCATTCATTGATCCAAACTGGGTTTGAAGAGGACCAGGGAAGGACTCTGCTTAATGTGAGTAGGAAGCCTGTTCCAAAGAAGGGGCAATCTCTAAGAGACATATATGTCTCTCCAGCATGTTTTTTCGAGACGCTGACTAAGTTTAGATCCCTAGATCGAGTGACTTTCATGTTGTTTGACTTGCAGAAGTGTAGCAGCTCCATCAGTACTGTATTCGTGAGTGCCTTGTAGGTCAGGTATAGGTCATCCCTTAATAGTCGGTATGAGACAGAGTAAAGGGACAAAGCTTTTAGTTTATCCGCATAGTTCATGTTCATGTTTATTACGCCATGCATTTTCTTTGTGTGGAACCTCTGAGGTTGCTCCAGCTGCTGTAAGTGCCTAGTCAAGTGCATGCCAAATGGCTCACTGTACTCAATTTTTGGTCTAATGAGGGCTGAGTACAATGGGACTATAATTTCCATAGATCTGGATTTCATACATTTTCTTATAAGTTGTGCCATATAAAAAGACTTCCTCACCACTGAGGACTCATGGCAGTCAAAGTTCAGGCTACTATTTATCTCTCACCTCTGAGTCTAGTCTTAGGGGTGTGCTACTGATGTAATTTGCAGGTATATTTGACTTCCCAAAGGGTATGATAATGCATTTTTTCAAATTTAGTTTTAGGCCTTGTCAAAACATTTGTCTGATCTAGTCCCTCCTGAAGGATATCTAATTCAGTGATTGCCCCCCCCAGATTGCAGTCATCAGAAAAATTTGTCATCCAGTGGCCTCACATTAGCTTTGACTTCAGAGAAGTATTTTCCAAATAGGAGTGGTCCCAGCACTCAGCACTGTGGCACACCAGTATAAACTGCCCTCTTGCTGAATCTGAATTCACCCACTTTAACCACGTGTCCTGTCTGTGAGTGAATTGGCTATCCATCTGGTGATGAAGGGATTTATGCCCATTTTTGTGAGTTTATTTATAATACCTGAGTGGGAATTATGTCAAATGCCTTGGCCAGGTCAAGGTAGGCAGTATGCACTGTTTTCTCCTCATCCACGGCCTTAGTGACTTTCTCAAAGAAATCCACCAGATTCAGTAGGCATGACCTGGCCTTGACAAAGCCAAATTGGATCAGGTCCAGTGTTTGAAGATTTCCTATGTCATTATTTATCAAGTCCATGATTATTCTTTCCATGGCCTTATGTATAAGACTAGTCAAACGTATGGGCCTGTAATTTCCTGGGTCAGTAGATCGTTCCCCCTTTATGAAGAGAGATGACTGTTGCTGTCCTCCACTCTACTGGGACAAAGCCAGTCTGGAAGCTTTGGTTAAATAGAGATCCTAATGAGTCTAATAAGTCCTGATTTAAGTTGTTTAAGAGGCAACCTGGTATATTTTCAAGCCCCATTGAAGCCATGTTTTTAGCTTCAGGGAGTCCAGTGGTAACCTGTTCTTTGGGGCAGTGGAGTGGCGGAGGATATTTCCTGAGGGAGAACTGGGGGTGATGGGGAGGTGAAATTTGAGCTGAATTTGTTGGCCAGAAGATTTGTTATATCTTCCTGCTGAGTATAGGTTATGACATCTACAACTAATTCTGCACATTGCTGGGTTTTGTCCCTAAGATTGTGGACATAAATAAAAAATGCCATATGGTCATCCTTAACTTTGGAGGTTATTTTTACCACAAAGTTTGCTTTCAGGGACTTGATTAGTTCTCTGATTCGCTTATTTACACCGATGAGGGACTTTTTTTCTCTTGTGTACATTCCCTCTTACTTCTCAACAGGATTGTCTTCCTTTTGTTGTACAACCTATTAATACTGGGGTCCACCACGGTTGCTTGTTTTTGCAGTTTGACCTGGGTTTATTTTGGTCTGGTATTGCTGTTTCTATGTAGTCATTTATATGGTCATACAGAGCATTTTTGTATGCCTCTGCTTAGGTATCTGTGTTTTCTGGATTTGGGGGAGCTTGAAAACTTGCCATGCCATCCTTTAATAAATGGTAATTTACTTTTGAAAGTTCTTAAATGTTTTAGGGTTAGCTGGGGGGGACTAGGTTTACCTTTATTTCAAGGGAGACCCCTTTGTTATCTTATCTTACCAGTAAGGACACCACATGATGGGAGATGCAGCACTCTCCCATATTTGTGAGTACCAGATCTAAGATATTTTTTCCCTTAGTGAGAGTACAGACTAGCTGCTCCAGGGCATTTGAATTTACAAAGTCAAGAAATCTTTGGGCCTGCATATTAGTGATTGTGTGTGCCTCCCAATTAATGAAGGAGTAGTATTGGGCTGGATGGTGAATGATTCTAGTAACTTCAGGTATGATGCATGGGTTTTCTGGTTCATGGTGGGGACCTGTAGCTAGCAAGAATATGGTAACTGATTTTCCCATGGTTAGTTGGACATGGAGTAGCTCAAGCCTGTCATATTGTTTAACCAGCCTTGAAGTGTACTTATCCTTTCCTGTCCAGTGAGTGGTCGGAATGTAAGAAAGGCATTATAGCCATGCAGTAATGGAGTGTTTTCTGTGGTTTTGAACCATGTTTCAGTAACTGCACAGATGCCACCATTCTGCAGGATGAGGAGAGCTTCCAGGGAGTGCAGTTTCTTGTTGATGCTCCTAGTATTGAGCAGTAACACCTTTAGCTTGTCCTGCATAGCTTTTGTTATGTTGGAAGGTTTGTCTGTTTTTACAAAAGGCACTATAAGGGTGGATAATGTTTTGGCCAATATCCAAATGTCTAAAGATGATAGTTGAACGAGACCATCCCTGGCAAAGCAGTGTGGCCTGTCAACCATGTCTTCCCAGGCTGACAAGTATTGGACCCATTTTGGCTGACACCAGTAGCTAAGCCAGTTGCTAAAGATGATCAGTTTATGGTGGTATTGTGGCATCATCCTTGGAGATGGTCGAATGCTTCTCAGTGCTGGGCTCATACCTGCCTGTGATGCACAATCTGAGAGCTCAGTCATGTCTCTCTTCATGTAGTCCAAGGAGATATGCCTCAGATCATTCACACCCACAAGGACTATGACTGAGTCACACTGGTACTTAGGGGTAAGTGACCTGAGTGCTTGCATGATGTGGCAAATCCTGACCCCTGACAGGCAACTAACTGTAACTTTCGTCTTATCTAGCCTGGTAAGAAGGGCATCAGTGTGTCTCACTATGGAGTCTGCTATGACCAGACTATTGGGTTGTGGAGTGTTTTGCCTTATGGGTTTGATAGTTGAGGCACAATGAGATATGGCTTTGTGTGTTGTGATGGGAATTGTCTCATTTGTGTACATACGGAATTTCTGAGGACTGTGCCTGAGAGACCTTTGAGTTTTGGTTAAGTTACATGTGAGCACCTTGCATATGTGTGTCTATTTGTGTGGTTCTTTGCATGTGCAGCGAGTGATGTGTGTGAGTCACTGATAAGCTGTTTGTTGTTTTTTGTGTCTGTATGTGAGAGTCTAGCCTCCAGTGTCAGTGTGTAACTACATGTCTCATATACTGTATTTGTCTGTTCAAGACTTAAATGGTTGTCATTGTGTATATGTAAGACAATTGTTTCATTGCTACCAAGCTGGATGCAGAGATAGCAGGAAAGTGCTCATCCTTGGTTGTAGGTCATAATTTGCACTTGAAAGGATAGGAGTGGAGGGTGTTTGTAACCTGATCAGGGAAGGGTACTTACTTGGTGTAATCTGCAGCTAACCTAACAAGTGATGCTACCTAGCACTGAATCAAATGCTGTCTGAGCATCAGTAGTCCTGGGTGATATAATAAGATAACTAGTACAGTAAACTTTTACAGTATAATGAAAATAAGCAAGGTTTTCAGATATTTGCATCTGTACAGGGCACTGCCACAGTGAGCAGCCCCTTGCAAATGTGCACTGGAAATACATAAAAATGACTACTGAGCCTTCTGGCCAATTAAATGAGTACACTTAGAGCTTTTTGTGTGCTTTCCAACTCAGATAGGTCACGTAAACACCTATTGCCATTAGATGAATAATCCCAGTCCTCATAATGTAAAAACACAGTAAAACAGTGTCTGGAGTGATATGCTACCAAAACAAACTTAAAGATAGAAATACAGCAGTGTATTTTAAACAGCTCATACAAGTGTGATTATTCAGTAAAAGTACTTCACTTTGTAGAAATGAGCCAAGAGCTACTCAGTTGTGCAGAATTTATAAATGCACTAAAAACAAGGTAAACTGATTAATAAACCCTCCAGCCAATAAAATAACTACACACGGGAATCTCTAGTGTGTTTCCCCAGCCTATACACGACCAAGCTACCACCCACTGCCACTAGATGGAAAATCCACTGTTCTCTTGATCTAAAACACAGAAAAGTGCTTGATAGTGTACAAATACACTACTTTATTCAACAGCTAGCTAGGTAATTAATTCAGAGCAAGTAAATCAGTAGAAAAGACAATGGGAGGCAAACTACATTTTTTTTTTCAAAATAAGTACAAGGAAAGGAAAATAAACAATTCAAGATATAAACAGCAGTTTAGTAAGGGAGGAGCTTATAAAGCTAAATTTGCAGTAAGAGTGGGCAGCTTTAAATCGCCAAGTTTAAAAAGCAAATCAAAGAATGGGTGAGAAAAATAACTAGCAGGGAGTCACCAACAGTGTATACAGTTTTTGCAGGCTTTGACTCTTATCAGAAAAGACAAAAGACCCAGAAATTCTCTGTATATTTATGTATCACTCAAGAAACAAATTAACCAATGAAAAAAACAAGTGAAATATGTAGCCTGTGTAATTTAAGTGTCTATCTGTCACACAGAACAAAATCACCAGGCCAAGCAGATTTCTTGAAATAGAAAACAAAATGGAGCAGGTAAAACAGAAAGGAGCTCTATCAGTTTAAGTAACTCACAGGCAAAAAATATAGATTAACTTTCCTCATCCAGCAGGGAGTCACCAAAAGTGCTTGTAGTTTTTGCAGGCTTATCAGCAGGAAATCAGACTAGGTATTTATTTCTTTTTCCAAAGCCAAACTGGGTAAATCAGTCTCAAAGGTCATGTTAGCTAAATGGTTCACTGATTGCATTTTTTTTGTCTGTAAGAAAAATGGACTGGATCTTCCTAAATCTCCTAAGGCTCATTATACTAGATCTGTGTCTACATCCTCTGCTTTCTGGTCTAGAGCTTCTATAGATGACATTTGCATAGCTGTCACTTGATCTAACACTCATACTTTGATTGCTCACTACAAATTGGGCATTATTTCTAGAAACATAGCAGTATTTGGCTCCACTGTACTCTGGGATATCTTTCCTTGAAGGCCACCCTGGGGTTTCTTCCTAAATCTCCTAAGGCTCATTATACTAGATCTGTGTCTACATCCTCTGCTTTCTGGTCTAGAGCTTCTATAGATGCCATTTGCATAGCTGTCACTTGATCTAACACATACTTTGATTGCTCACTACAAATTGGGCATTATTTCTAGAAACATAGCAGTATTTGGCTCCACTGTACTCTGGGATATCTTTCCTTGAAGGCCACCCTGGGGTTTCTCTAGCTGGGGACTCTGCCCTATCATTTGAGGAATGGACGAAAAAGACAACATCAGATACATAAGTTATGAACTCACAATAAATATGCATCTGTGTTGTCTGTCTTCATTCTTCCTACTTAAAAATATTATTCCTGGTCTCCTAGTTCAACATGAGGAGTGTTATATTGTCTGATTGTTGTTGAGCTCCAGTCCTTCCTCCTTTCCTTCTTTCATGCAGTCTAACTGGAATGTTAATTCAGTTTTACTTTATTATTGCACATTTTTAGGTACTATAGACAGTGGTGTAGGCTAAATGGAGGGCAAACTTGATCTGAGGTAGTTCTAGCTAGAAAGGAGGATTATGGGTAAGAGTAGGAGCTTGAGCTATGGATCCAAATCTTTGGAAGTAGCCATGTCAGATCAGAGACCCATTGGTTGAGGAAGGATGAAAACGACACAGACACATAGTTATGGTGATTGTATAACTTTTCTTTTTCCACTGTGAGTTATACTTGATTTGTTCCAAATGAGGAGATTTTTGACAGCATTATTCAGATGTGATTCTGCAGTTTTAATAGGTATTTTCCACTTTCTATTAACACATCATATCAGAAGGCTTAGTAAACAACATATAGAGGAAGTAGATATGGTGAATTCTATGAGGTCAATATTACAAACTAAATTTTCTGGAACTCCTGTCTAGCAGTGGACCTGGAAGTCACCTTAGTTAGCTCATTAGCATTTAAATGTGCACACCAACACATCCGTGTGCTCTAAGCTTCTCCCTTGTTTTTTTTTTTTAATGTTAATGACCTTGGCTTGTCAGACAGCATCAGATATTCCAAAATGATCTTAAAAAAAGGAAACTATGATATCATGCCAAAAACCATTCCTGGTCTAGATCCTTGGCTAAAGAACTGTGACATAATTGCAATTATGTAACAACCCCCATTAATATTCAAAAACGTGCATGCTGATTGGTCAGTGTGCACGTTGTAAATCTGAGTTATTGTGATGGAAAAAGGTCCAGTCGCCCGGACTTTTTCCATTACTATAACTCTTTTTTTATAGTAACGGAGAATGCAAGCTCTCCGTTGCTTCACACTGTCTCGCTATGTTAAAGGAGTTTAACATAGCGAGACAGCTTTAAAAAAAGCAACAGAGATTCTCCGTTGCTTTTTTTAAAGCTGTCTCACTATGTTAAACTCCTTTAACATAGCGAGACAGTTTGTAAAAAGCAACGGAGATCTTGCTTTCTCCATTGCTTTTTACAAAACTGTCTCGCTATGTTAAATGGGTTTAACATAGCGAGACAGCTTTAAAAAAGCAACGGAGATTCTCTGTTGCTTTTTTTAAAGCTGTCTCACTATGTTAAACCCATTTAACATAGCGAAACAGTTTGTAAAAAGCAACTGAGATCTAGCTTTCTCCGTTGCTTTTGCCCACAGCTCTGATGTACTGCTTGGGCATATGCATGCGCAGTACATCAGAACTGCCGCAGAATACCAGACAGCTGTGGAAGGGCAACAAGGAGGCATTATACAATGCCATTATTTAAGAAAAGTAATTATTTTTTTTCTTAAATAATGTCATTGTATAATAGCAATAACCCACTTCTGAGTGTGGGTAATGCTGGATTTACCCACGGTCGGCTTTGTTTGGCCACTCGGGCTTCGCCCTCGTGACCAAACCACACCGACTGTGGGTAAATCCAGCATTACCCACACCCAGGCGTGGGTTATTGCTATAATATTACCAACATAGCTGCCTTTAGGCACTAGCAAACCATGCAGTCGCTGAGGGACCCCTCTTCCTGAGGGGCCCCAAACCACAGCAGGTTGCCTTACCCTGATATTTTGCAACAGGTCTGTCAAACCAACAAAAGCTAGTACAACAGTCTTGTGTACTTAATAAACCAGATGGGTAATAAGTCATATTTATATCTCCTTTAAAATTCAAAGATATCTATGGTTATAGTAACAGTGTTTTATCAAGCAACAGGCTTCACAATTCCATTAAATATTTTACCACTGATATAGTACCCCTGGCTTAGCTAAACTCTGCTAGTGAGCATTCAGCCCACTAAAATTAACAACATAGCCAACCTTAGGTACTTGCAATACCCATGGCTGCAAGGGGCCCCCTTAGTCATCCTTGACTGTGTGTGGGGGCCCCACAAAAGCTGCTGCTGGTTGGGGAAAAATGAGGAGAAAAAATGTATTAATTTCCTGATTATGCTCTTTAACCCGAACAGGACTGTGATATGATCCTGTTAGGATAAAGCTGATAATGAACATAAACAAGGTAAGCACTAGAGAGATCAGCAGCCCAGAGTGACTGTTCTCAGTGTAAACTTTGAATTTTAAGAAAAGCTGATGCTTTTGATCTTCAGGGATGGCTCTTTTTTCAGGGAGTTTTATAAACACTGTAGGGTTATCACCTGTCCCACTTTGCGAGGGACAGTCCCTCTTTGGGCAGTTGTGTCCTGCCAAAATATTGTAAAAATGGAAAATGTCCTGAGATTTTAGGACAAAGTTATTTCCTATATTTTATGTAATAGTTGCATAAAACAGTTATTCTGTATCTGAAACACCTAAATGTTATAAGAAACAGACTAAGCAACTAAAATGCTACAAGAATAAGCTTTTATTTAGGCAAAAAAGTGAAGTTATGTCCTTTGTACTGGCCGTGGGTATATTTTGGCCTGGAAAATCTGAAGTCTGTACCAAAAATATCCCACTTTGGGGATTTGAAAAGGTGGCAACCCTAAAACACTGTCAGAACACCAGCTACTGCAACTTTCAACTTCTTTGCAGAAGAATTCATTGCAATACCTATAATAGCAGAGTAAAGGCTCAAAATAATGAACATGTTCCAAATATTACACTAATACAATTAAAAAGTTAATAGTATAACACCTTTTTCATCAGCTTTCATTTTTTGGTCAAATAAGTATAAAAATCTGAAGTCTGGATTTATTGACTGTAATACTGGATGATTTACAAGCAAATCAAATTGTTTACAAAGGATAAAGCAAAACTATGAGAAAAATCAGGGAAGATAAATAAAAGTGGCTTACCCCTGCTGCTGTTTGGCAACTGCTAAATGACAGTCACTGATCTAGTGTGACAGTACCAGTGTTGCACAGTGTATTTCTGTTTGTTGAAGTACAAAACTAGTATTGCTATGGCTTATGCATGAGTGCGTGTGTGTGTGTATGTATGTATGTAAAAAAATAACAGTGATTTTTATCTGTGCAGACACCCAGTAATGCCAGGACACAGACATTATTCTTCTTGGTATCAGTTAAACATGTAGCTAATGAGTAATTATATTTCAAAAGTAATGAATAAAATATATCACAGAACATTCAGACACTTAGATTTGAGCACCCACTCCCCGACTGTATAAATGGAAACATGGGGATCCCTTAATCATCTTGGACTATGTGGGGGCCCCACAAAAGCTGTTGCTGGTTGGGGAAAATGAGAAGGAAAAACATATTAATTTTCTGATTATGCACTTTAACCTGCACAGTGGTTTGATATGACCCTGTTAGGATAAATCTGATAATGGTCTCTGCTCTCAACTGCACCCATTCTGAAACCAGCTCTGATCAGATGTGTGTGTACAGAAAACTGCTGTAGGATTTGTGTGTGTGTGTGTGTGTGTGTTTGTGTGTATATATATGTATGTGTGTGTGTGTGTGTGTGTGTGTGTGTGTGTGTGTGTGTGTGTGTGTGTGTGTGTGTGTGTGTGTGTGTGTGTGTGTGTGTGTGTGTGTGTGTGTGTGTGTGTGTGTGTGTGTGTGTGTGTGTATATATATATATATATATATATATGTATGTGTGTGTGTGTGTGTGTGTGTGTGTGTGTGTGTATATGTGTGTGTGTGTGTGTGTGTGTGTGTGTGTGTGTGTGTGTGTGTGTGTGTGTGTATCTGTGTGTGGGAGCGGCGATGGATTGTGTGGTTATTACTTTAATTGCTATCACAGTCAAACCTTAGAGGTGTACATATGAGGTTATTATAACTTGTGTTTGGGCTGAAAACAGTGTGGTCATTCTTTTCCTTTGCTTTTCTGACAGACCTCAGAGGTGTACAAAGAAGGTTACTATAGTGTGTGCAAGGACAGTGTACTGTCTAGTTGCAACAAAGCTGTTATTCTTTTCACTTTCCTCACAATCAGGCTTCAGGCATGTATGCAGGTAGCTGCCTTTGACAATTTAGGTTGAGGAATGAGGAGGCATGTAATGTATATGTATGTCAGCATTCACTTGAAATACATGACTGTAGAAATTTGAACCTCTGCTTTCATCCCACCCTAACACCAGAGGGATGCATAGGCAGTCTTTTTTGAGGGGTTAGGGAGGAAGGCAGTTCCAAGATAGGACCTGTATATCCAGACAACAATTGGCTTGTTAGTTTATTGTGAGTCACTATTTTGTCATCTTTGAACATTAAGCCATTGGTACAACCTTGATTAAAAAGTTGGGAAATACTCTAAATGTATTTCAGAACATGCATAACCCAATGGCTTCTGGTGGCTCTGGCTTAACTGAATTATTTCCTAAATGGTTATTACTGTGCTTACTTGGTCAGGAAAGGTGTGTTGAAAGGATGCAAGGAAAATGAAAGCTGAACAGCAACACAATTTCTTTCCTTAATCAAAATTGCTGTTCAAGCCATTATTAGATGAAAAGGTTGCGCAAAAAGAAAAAAAAAACTTTAAAATGCACTTCAGAGCATATAGGAAGATATCGCTTCTTGAAAAAGCTGAAGAGTAAAGCACAATTTGAGAAAAGGAAGAAAAAAGTAATGTGTGTAGCATGGGAAGCCCAAGATGGGGGAGGGGGGATCGGTGGAAGATTGTAAGGTATAGTGTGTGTGTGTGTGTGTGTGTGTGTGTGTGTGTGTGTGTGTGTGTGTGTGTGTGTGTGAAACAGTAGGCCTAGGACACCATTTCTCCTAAATCCAGACCTGTACATAGAGTTCCTGCAATGTATCATTGGTGCATCTAAATTCCAGTATCTGTAAATGTCCCTTTGTGAGATGGGCCAACATAGTGTGGTACACAGATCTGTTGTAATAAGAGCATTGTAGCTACAGGTCAGTCAGTTTGCAGCATGAACTAAAAGGTTGCTTAGGAGGGATATCAGCGATAGGATGACACATAGACTGGAAGTGCCTAGGGGGGCCCCCAGCTTGACATCTGCTGGGGGCTCCCAAAATGCTAACACCAGCCCTGATTACCAAGTCTTGGTTCACATCATTAGGAGATGATTGATATATACAGGATTATACAATGAATTATATGTCATTATGTAATTGTGATATTTGTGCATAAAGACCTAATGCAGGATACAGAAAATTCACCCCATGCTTGAGAAACTGCTCTGGCCAAAAATAGCAGTTTCTGCAATCATGAGAAATGTGATTCATAGGCATGTTAGCCGCAATAAGGAAATACCTCATTATCCACTAATTTGCATGTCAATGAATCATATGACATTACTGCTAATGTTAATCAATATTTTGTTGTGGTAATAGCCACTGGTTTTTGCACAGGCATCTCCTTCATTTATTCTTCTCCCATACACATGCACACATTGAAACTCACACATCAGCATACCTCTTATCTGGTGAAGCCTTTTATTTTTCCATGCCCCTTGTAAATTATGGACAATTACTATCAGTAATGACAGATGTTAGATGTTAGAGTTTCATTTTTCTTATTGTGCAGAAACTGCATTGTGATGTTAGACATGTTCATAGGTGTGCACTAGGCTAACGGCCCTGGAGCCTATATAAGCCTAGCCCAAGAAGATTCCCTGGCATCATGCTGCCCAGTGTTAGTTCCCAGTCCCCTGTCAAGCAAGGCCACTGAAGTGATCCCCGGGGTGAAATTCCTATTCTCCATCCACTTTTCAGGATTTCTCTTAAAGAGGGCCAGTGAAGTGCTCTGCTTGACGTGAATGGGAGGTTTGTTCCAGAGTACGGGAAGTCTCTGGGTTAGGAACCTGTCCCTCCAGCATGTCCTGTTTATTCTAGTAATGAGGTTTAGGTCTCTGGAGCATGTGGCATGGAGGGATTGGGATTTCTTTAGGTGTAGCATATCTAGCAGTTCTGGGTCAGACATGGCTTTGTAGGTCAAGCAGAGATCGCCTCTAAGTAGGCGATAAGAGACAGAGTATAGCTGGAGTTTTTTTGAGTCTGTCCGTATAGGGCATGTGTCTAAGGCCTAAGATCCTCTTACTGAGGTATTTTTGTGGCCTTTCCAGTTGTTGTAGGTGTCTAGTGAGGTACATACCAAATGGGGTGTTGCATTCTATAATAGGTCTAATGAGGGATGAGTAGAGAGGGATTATGACCTCTAAGGGTGATGTGCAGAGCTGTAGTAACTACAGAGGGATTAAGTTGATCAGTAACAGCATGAAGTTATTGGAAAGAGTAGTGGAAGCTAGGTTAAGAAGGGATGTGATAATTAGTGATCAGCAGTATGGTTTCATGCCGGGAAAGAGCACTACAGATGCAATGTTTGTTCTGAGAGTATTGATGGAGAAGTACAGAGAAGGTCAGAAGGAGTTGCATTGTGTTTTTGTAAACTTAGAGAGAGCATATGACAGGGTGCCTAGAGAGGAGTTGTGGTATTGTATGAGGAAGTCGGGAGTGTCAGACAAGTATGTAAGAGTGGTACAGGATATGTACGAGGGTAGTGTGACAGCGGTGAGGTCTGCGGTGGGAGTGACGGATGCGTTTAAGGTGGAGGTGGGATTACATCAAGGATCAGCTCTGAGCCCTTTCTTATTTGCAATGGTGATGGACAGGTTGACAGACAAGATCAGACAGGAGTCCCCGTGGACTATGATGTTTGCAGATGACATTGTGATCTGTAGTGAGAGTAGGGAACAGGGGGAGGAGACCCTGGAGCGATAGAGATATGCTCTAGAGAGAAGAGGAATGAAGGTCAACAGGACTAAGACAGAATATATGTGTGCGAATGAGAGGGAGGATAGAGGAATAGTGAGGATGCAAGGAGTAGAGGTGGTGAAGGTGGATGAGTTTAAATACTTGGGATCAATAGTTCAGAGTAATGGTGAGTGTAGAAGAGAGGTGAAGAAGAGAGTACAGGCAGGATAGAGTGGGTGGGAGAAGAGTGTCAGGAGTGATTTGTGACAGATGAGAACCAGTAAGAGTGAAAGGGAAGGTTTTCAAGAGGGTACTGAGACCAGCTATGTTATATGGGTTGGAGACAGTGGCATTGACAAAAAGGCAGGAGTTAGAGCTGGATGTGGCAGAGTTAAAGATATTAAGATTTGCATTGGGTGTGATGAGGATGGACAGGATTAGGAATAAGTATATTAGAGGGTCAGCCCAGGTTGGAAGGTTTGGAGACAAAGCCAGAGAGGCAAGATTACGTTGGTTTGGAAATGTGCTGAGGAGGGATGCTGAGTATATTGGTAAAAAGATGCTAAGGATGCAGCTACCAGGTAACAGGAAAAGAGGAAGGCCTAAGATAAGGGTTATGGATGTGATGAGAGAGGACATGCAGATGGTTGGTGTGACAGAGCAAGACGCAGAGAACAGGAAGAAATGGAAACAGATGATCCGCTGTGGAGACCCCTAATGGGAACAGCCAAAAGAAGATGATGATGACCTCTTTCTTCCTGGATGAGAAAACTTTTGGAATGAGATGTGCCACATAGAATGACTTTCTGAGTACAGTAGCAATGTGGTTATCAAAGGAGAGGTTGCTGTCAATCTGTGTCCCCTGGTCTCTTATCACACCTTCAGTGTTTAGTGGACTACCGCCTATGTGGTAGTTCATGGGCACCAAATTTTTCCCAAAGGGAATGACAATACACTTTTTGGCTATGAGTTTAAGGCCATGGTTCTGGCACCAGTAACTGGTGTCAGTGAGGCCTTTTTGTAGAATGTCTACATCAATTGGAGAATCAGTAATGGATCCCAGTTTGCAATCATCTGCAAACCTGGTGGTTGCTCTATTAACTTGTTAAGTGAGTCAGAATAATACTTAAAAAGTCTCCCTGATGTCGTCTAGTGTTTCTCCTGGTTTTGTCTGGAGCAAAGCAATCTTGCCAATCTATAAAAAGATTCATACCTCATACTCTTAGCACAGGGAACAGCTCATTATCAAATTGGAAATTTATTTTTTCTGTGCTCAAGGAAGATATAGTGAAAGTTGCTGCACTGTGATGTATTTCTGAAGAGTTATCCTAATGTTCGTAAAATGCATAAGGATGCAAGTCCTTCACTAAGTCCTCCGGTGGTACAAAGGAGTAAAACTCTGGTTTGTTAATGAGTTACTTTCTGTGTCAGAAGTATGGGGTTTGAATCTTTGTTCTATTTTTAAATGAGTAGGGGTAATATTAAAGTGTGTCCCAAATGTCTAGTGTTCTCCCAAAACATAATATTTCTTGCTGCAAACCCTGATGTTCTGTTAATTTTCTAAATGAGAAGGGATAATAATAAAGTGTTTCCCTTGTCTTTAGTGTTCCCCCAGTATTGTAGGCTTTGCTAATTATTCTAGGAGTGTTTTAGATTTGGCAGCCAACATACACACACATATACAGATATATGTACACACACACACGCACACACACACGCACACACGCACACACGCACACACGCACACACACACACACACACACACACACACACACACACACACACACACACACACACACACACACACACACACACACACACACCACTTCCCTACCCTGCCTATCCCCTAACTAACCCTCCTTGTTGTGACCACCAAGGCAGAAACAGTCACACACACACACACACACACACCTGAAATCACTCATCCCTCTGCATACACTTGTACATACAGCCTCACATACACACTCACACACCACCACTACCTGTCCACTAAACTCTCAGACTTACCTCTAATTTGATCTCACTCACTGAAAGTAATAGGTGAATACAAACTTTTGGCTGAGTTAATTAACTCTAGCAGTCATGCTAAATTACACAGATGACCAACTCTCTGAATCATTCAGCTACATAAATGTCTTACCACAGGAATGTCGTAGGGAGAATTTGTGACTAATTAGCACAGGCCGCTCCTTGACCATGCCTCATTAGTATGTAGCTCAACTGAAGAGACTGTGTAGAATCATTGTGGAGGGCATTTCTCTGAGTCAGAGGAGCTTATTACAACAGGAAAATGGACATGTTAGGGCTTAGCACTAATGGCAGCCATTTCCAAATCCCAAGACAAAAGTTTAACTCTCATGCTAATCGGCCTTATTGATGCTCTGCTAGGAACAGTGAAATGTATCACTTACACTTATGATTCCCTTCTGTACTACAAGTGGATTAGACTGATCCAAGAATCTATGTCTATCCTATGTTCTAACACACTCTGTTTAAAAATAAAGACAAAATAAACATAGAGAAAAAATAGAAACCAGGTTTCTGAGATTTTTATTATGAAACTCGACTGGAAAAATGGTCTTTTTTCTTCCTCTCTTATGGAAGAATAAGAGAAATTGTAGTTAATGTGTACAGAACCCATAGAGTTGAGCATTTGTTTAATGCTTTGAAACTAACAACTTGTAACATGCTCAACCTGACAAAGTTAAGATGGAACTTGGTTAAGGACCCATTATATCCATCAGGTACATGCTGGTACACAAAACGATTTATTGAAAGAGTTGTTGTACCTTAGTGGAATGTTTTGTAAGTATGTAGCAAGGATTCAAATAACACTGATAACTTTATGAAAGGAAGTGATGTTTTTTAGCTATAGAAAATGTTACGTATGGTAAGAGATCAGACAGTATGAGATTAACTCTGAATAACAAAGCACAAATTAAATTGAGTTGAGGCTAGAGTCATAGTTTAAACTGATCATTAAGAAACAGAAAAAGCCAAGACAAGGTTATGCAGGTTAGCAGTCTCTCTAAATCATTTATAGAAAGCTTGAGAAAATAAAGTAGAAAGAAGGTTCATATGAAGAGCACTCCTTGTCCTGTGTATTTCTATTGCCTGAAGAAGGTAGAAGAGGTAATTTCCAGGTATCAGGTCCCAGTTTACCATAAGCTTCCTGGTGTATTTGAGATACATAGTGTTACAACTTCATTTTATGATCAGAGCACCATGGTATGTGATTTCTATTGGTTGGTTTAGGACACTGGCCATGCTGTATTACATTATGGTGTGGAGTGGCCAGTTAAAATGGATAATTACCAGAGCAGGACCCAATATGCTATAGTCAGTGAAATGCAGTGATGCTGTGTGAAAATGGATAAGGAAACCTAAAAGTTTTGTTGAGCATAATTCTAAAGGCATTTCATGTTTTGACTGGATGTCTCAAGTGAAGAGTGGGAACTCTTACTCTGTAATGTCAAGCAAAGCTCGCACATACACAGTTGACTGCAGTGAGAATAGAACCCTACCTCTCTAAGTACATAGATTACAGAACACAATACATTATGCAAGCGCCATGGCACAAGTCTCCAGTCTTTGCTTGTGGAAGGTATTTTCTTTAATTTTAATCTCTCCAAATTCCAAACTTCTGAGAAGTGGCACTGCACTAACTTCACAACCTTTCAGCAAAGAATGGTAGTCTATTGTAAACGTCAGTAGCTCTGCATCTCTTTGGCACTTCTGGCCTGCTAATCATCCAGACTACAAGGAAGAATGGTCTTTTAGTCTTCGGAGCCAATGGATTGGAACACATCTGTTAGCTTCCAGAGTTCTAGAATGCAAAATATTTGATGCATGTAGGGATGAATAGATCATTATAATTATGTTTTGAATTAATAGGCTTCTACTATTTATACATGCCCATCAGGTGACTTATTAGAGTAAGAGGATGCAAAATAGGCCTACACTGTGCAGTGTCAGCCTAGTGCTCATTATTTTATGGTTTTCACCCCTTGTCCTATTTTCTTTCTCAAGCAGTAAAACAGTGAGTTTAGTTGCTTCTAGTCCTTGAACTGCTTGGTGAGATAAACCTTATTAAGACAGAAATATTTTGCCAGGCTTCTTATTGCTGGCCTGTGACAATGGGAGTTGGTGCTGGGTTTTGGTTATTTTCTGAACAGGGACTATTAAATCTGGCAGAATAGGAATAATTGTTTAAATGTTTGTTTCTGCAGGTGGTTTTAAATTTCAGTGAAGAAAGAATTATGTTGCAGTTTCAAAAGTTCTGTTTGTGGTTCTCATTCCATTTTCACTTTTTATATGTTTTATCACTGTTTTAACAATGTCTGAACAGCCTAGAGCCAAGAGATCTAAAAAAAAAAACATTTAAAATAACTCTCCTGTGGGTGTGAAATGGAAGTAAATTTACAAGAATTTTCATTGCATTGGCTCTTAAGAAATTGTGCCATTTTAACAATCCCTGGTATAGGCAGAATGCTTTAGTTTGTTTGCATGTCATTTGCAATTTTTGTCAAAAAACAGATTTAAGCAATCAGTTGTTTTAGAAATGAATTCTAAACTTACTGTTGTAATGGCTGTAATAAATTAAAAATTCTGTTTTGTTGCAGTCTTTGAGTAAGCATCACAGGAAGAGAATGCGCATGGCTTCACCTCCGGCTCCTGCACAGGATAACCGTAATGGAAATGAAACATAAAAATCAAACTGCTGACCAGATTTTACAATAGGAAGGTTTACATAGTTCTCATTTTAACATGCACTTCTCTAGGCTAATGCATTTAATGGCCAAAGACTTTCAGCTGCAATCTGGTAAATCAAGTAAGAAGACAATCCTTTCATGAGCTTGACATAGTCTTTGCCCAGTATTTCTTCATATTCTTCCTCTTTTTTGAATAAACATTGTGAGGTTTTTAGAGAAAGACATTTCAGGACCTACTTTTTACTGGTTTTAATGGTCTCAAGAGTTAAGTAATGTCAGATGAGTTTGCTGACAGATTTAAAGCTATCAGTCCTATTCTTGAGAAGTGGTCCTGCCTTTGGAATTGTCTAGAAAAATGGTCATATCTGGTATGGTCACCTTCTCAGACAAATATATGAAGGAGATTTACTTCCCTAGCAAAGAAGTACAGTTTGTGGGCACCATGGAGGTGAGGTCTTTAAAACTGCTATTACATATGGCTGTAGATCAAAATGACATGATAGAGGAGCTGTCTTTGAAACATGATATAAAAAAGTTTTGGATATGCTGACTGTAGCTTGTAACATATTCTGTTAGATTTATATATATTCCTACCATGCTTCTTAATACAGTGTTAAAGCTAAGCCTTATGAAGCAATGTCCAAAAATAAATCTAGCCGAAACAGAAATCTTGTACTTGAGAATGATATTTCTAAAATCAGAAATCTGCCTGTGGAGGTAAGTTGTCGTGTCTGGTTAAGCTAATGTCCTGGTTAGTGATTTTGAAGGAGAAGAATATGAAAAACAATTATTTATATTTCTTCTTTTATGTCTTGAGGTCTTCTAATCTGAGCAGCTGTGGCACAAGATCTTACCTTTTCAGTATGAATTACATCCTTTAGTAATGATTGAAGACACTGAAGTAGTAGGGAAGCTGAGCCTTAATTGTTCTCTGCAGAGTAACTTCCACAATCGAAAATTACTTCACCAGCAAGTGACTCCATTGAAAACCCATTTCAGCTACAGTGGGGGATCATTCTTCCTTAATCTATCTTTTGCATCCATCTTTTCCTGTGCCACCACTCACACACACACTTGGCATTGTCTCTGCTAGAGGATGTTGATTTTGGAAGACTTGATAATAAAGTATCAAAGTAACTCATAAGTATTTTCCAAATTGTTATGGGTGAAAAATATACTAAGTAAGGGGGACTAGAAGACAGAGTCTGTATCTAAGCAAAGTTCACAGTGGTTCTGGAAGAGGGTTAAGTCCTTATTAAGTCAGTGATGTGATGAGAGTCAGAGAAAGTCTCTCTTCTCCCTTGAAAGGAATATGTTGCTGTATTTCAGGCACTTCCTTTGCCCAACAGACAACTCATGTGGAAGCTATGTCTAGGAGTGCTCATTTTCTAGTTTACAAGGGTAAAGAAATAGAATCCTTTTTGTCTCTGATACCTCAAGATGCTTGGATTGGTGACCATGGATCTGACAAATGCCATTTAACACATTCTAATGTTCAAGTCTCACAGGAAGCTTGTTAGATTCCAGGTTGAGATTCAGTATTTTCCAGTTTAAGATTTTCATCTTCAGACCAATAGTGGCTCCTAGGTATTTTCAGCTTCCTCACATTCACAGGTGATGCCCTAGCACTTCAGAGTTATTCACATTTTTTTCATACTTGAGTGAGTGCACGATGCTTACATATTTCCTAATCCAACTAATGGGAACTTTGAGAGTGATAATCCCTTTTTTGGACTCAGGCTCTTGGCCCTCTGAACAAAGAGTTAGAATGGATCCTTTTATTTGGTCAAGGAAACATCATCGAAGAAATTTTTGAAGGAAATTTTGGGAAGGCCCTTCAAGCTTCCCCACTGTTGCAGTCTCTGAAATCTTATCTGTACAAATGGAAGAGATTGTTGTACTGGTGCTAAAAGGAAGACATGTCCAAAGGAAAGGCTAATCTGCTAGTGGTGCTGAAGTGTTTGGCTTAATTGATTAGACATTGTTTGTCCTCCTCCACTATTAATGTGTTCTTTTCAGCACTGTTGGTGTGTTTGCCATGGGAACTCTCTTCAGTAGTGTTATGCCTCAGGAAATTAGTGGTTACTGATTGAAATATAAATTTTGTGTGCAGAAAGATTTACAAATGTTCCTTTTGTGCTGATGTAGTCAGCAACTTTAAAGTTCTTATTTAAGATTCTTATCAAGGAAGACTGTTTTTGGGTTGCACTAATGTTGGCCATCACTATCTTGGATTTGCAGGCACTTATGTATATGTGGCCTTACAGATTCCATTCAAAACACTGAAAACTTAAAAATATTGAAACCTGTTCAATGCAGGTGGGGGGGTTAAGCCCCCGACACCACCTGCTAATTCCACTTACCACAACAGTAGATGTTTGAATTTCTCACTGCTGCAGTTTTGATTGTAGGGGTTGTATCCTGATAAGGATGCAACAACTGCCCAGCTTCACAAAACTCTGGCTCCTTCCCACACCTAAACGTCAAATGCTGGTTGACTAACGCCTTGGAGGGAAGTTAGCAGACAGAGTGTAGACCATTTCAGGACTTTCTTGCCCATACAAAGGGAACAACTTACTCATTCTGAACCTCTGAAAGATATAAACAGTAATAATTAACTTTATATCCAAACAACTAATTATATACAGAAACAGAGGGATGGCAGGTGGGTGTGGCTACTGCAGCAGTGAGGAATTTGAACATCTACTGTTATGGTAAGTACAACTTACACAACTGTAGTTTGTTCATTATTCTCACTGCTGCAGTAGCCTTTAGCTATATGGACTGATTACCCTTAGATCCACAGGCTCCAGGATAATGGTCCTAGTAAAACTAGTCCTGGACCTGGACAAGTAATCTAGTTTGTAATACTTTGTAAAAGTATGTACACAGGACAATGTAGCTGCCTCTAGAATGCTTCAAGAGTTCACACACTTTGTAGTATGCCATCATAGAAGCCAAGGCTCTAGTAGAATGTGCCTTGATACTGCCTGGACTAGATTTACCATGGTGAGAATAGCAAAAAGCAATAGCTGAGGACAAGCATCTTGAAACAGTCTGTTTTGAGACAGGTTGTTCTTTTTGTCTCATCCTAAGAAATAAACAGCTGAGCTGCTTTTCTAAAATTCTTAGTTCTGTCAAGATAGTACCTGAGCTGCCTGTGCACATCCAGATTATGTAGAATCCTTTTTCCCTGGTTCTGGAGATCGGGATAGAACACTGGGAGATTATTGGCATGATTCCAGGTAAACTCTGAAACAACTTTGGGAGGGATTTGTTCTTAATATGACCATATTTCCATGGAAAATCAGATAGGGTTTACCTACCATACCAGCTTATACCTTAGGCAAACTTTGCAGATGCCTGATCAATAAAATTTACAGTCTTCCATGTGATGAACCTTAAATCAGCCTAATGAATCAGATCAAAGGGAGACATAATTCACTTTTCTGCACAATATTAAAATTCCAAGAAGGTTACAACTATTTTCCTGGTGTCCTAAAATGCAAAAGTCCCTTCAGAAACTGTTTAACCAAAACCAAGGGAAGAAAAGAGAGGATCCATGGGTAGACATACTGAAATGGCTAATACATGAACCTTGATAGAGGAGTAACTAATACCAGAGAAAAGTAACTCATGTATACATTTTAAAAACAGTGGTGCATAATCCCTGATATGGCCCTTATTACTGGCTAGGCTCCTGCCAATATAAGATCTCCAATATAAGATCTCCTAGTAGCAGACTTTCTTGCATCATTTAGTACCTACTGCACGTCCTCATGAAAGAGGTGCCTAAAATATATCAAAATAGAATTGTCCAGGCACTTAGTTGAAGCTATTTGAGACTGGTGTGTATCAAAATCCCTTTGTCTTGTGTGAGCAGATCCAAACTGTATGGAAACTTCTGATAATTAACTGGCCAGTTCCATACGAAAGGAGAACCAGTGTTGCCTGGGCCAAAAGACAGTCACCACAATGATTTTTGAAGAGTCTTTTTGTAGCTTTAGATGTACCCTGGAAATCAGTGGAAAGTGTGGAAATTTTTAAAGGACCATCTACAACCTTAGGAATGAAAATGCAGTTGTTTTCCAGATCTGGCTGTGAGGAGTCTTGGTGCAAGATTTGTTTAGTTTTCTGTTTTGAAAGGGGGTAAACAGATCTGTTTGAGGTTTTTCCCCACAAATGGATCAATTCCTAGGAGACCCCTTCATTCAGTTTTGATTGGTGAGGGTCTGCCCTAGTCCTGCTCAGCTTGTCTGCCACTACAGCTTGCTCTGACAGATTGTAAGATGATTGAAGAGTTAAACTATTCTCATGATCTACCTCCCAAGCTATCATGGCCTGCCTGCAGAGAGGGAGTAAGACCTGTTGCCCCCCATTTGTTTATGTACCACATCATTATACTGTTACCTGTAATCACATGAAGGAGTCCTGGGGACCACAGATGATGAAGATTTTACGGCATGAATCACAGCTAACTTCTCTTTTATGTGCTTTGTTTTGTTTTGTATGAAGAGTTCCTCAGGCCTTGCATCTTTACACCATAGAAACTGCTTAACAAGCACAATCTAAGGTGTCTGTAGTTACAGATTGGTTTGGGACAGGTGGAGAAAAGAGGAGACCTGAATTTTGAGCCATTCGCTGTTTCCACCAGTGCATTTCCTTTTTGCAGAGACCAAAGTTGGACTCTGAAATTCCAGATGATGAGAATGTTGGGTCCACATGCTTTTTTTAAAAGCTGTTGAATTCTTCTAGTGTGTAACTTGCCGAGAGGAATCATGAGAATCATAGAAGTTATGAACTCTGAGTGGTGATAATTTGGGTATTGCTGTGAAAAGAACTGTGTGCTATCTGAGTAGTATAGTTGGGTAAATAAACTTACCATAACAGTAGATGTTTGAATGATAACTGCTGCAGTAGCCTTAGCTATATGGGTTATATCCTGCCAAAGGTGGATATAACAGCCAGCCATCTTCCAATGCTTTATGGCACCTTCCATGTGCTCAATCCATTAGGCAGCTTGAGTTGAGCCACTTAAAAACACAGGTTTGAGCACCAAGCCCTTTAAGAGCATTTATGTCAACTGAGAGAGGAATGCTGAGCTGTGAGAGTGCCTAGATATGAGTAAAACATATAAATATACATATACACCCTGCCATAATGCCTCATAAAGTGTTTTTGAATGTGAAAGTTTGTATTATTATTTATGAAAATGTTTGTCATGTTTTATGTTAGTTTGTTTGTTACGTAACAGTTATTTCTTCAAAATTGCTGTTTTAATCAAAAAAGGATGGATGAAGGAGGGAGAGGCTTCTGCAGCAGTGATTATTCTAACATCTACTGTTTTGGTATGTTTACTTACAACTATATTATGTTCATCCTATTGATCACTCTTACCGTAGCCTTAGCTATATTGGGTAGATTACCTTAGCTTATAACATTTGAGAGATGGAAGGGGAAAGGTCCAGGAGCCCCTGGAGAATAGTCCTAACAAAGTCTGATCTAGACCTAGAGAAGACACTAGAAGAAAATCCTGGCCAAGCTAGAGTTTTCACTGTGTGATACCTTAAACCCCTTGTAATAGAGACCCGTGGGATATATGCAAATGACCCCTTTAGGGCATCAAGTGTTTCAGTTATATGCTTCTGAATGTCCATTACTTTTTCCTTTTCGAGTCTTTGTGGATACATTCAGGTCAATAAAGCTAAACCCTACTAACTGTGGACATGTATATTTTGGCCTTCTTATGACCTCATCAGCACAGCATAAGTAGACTGTTTGGCTATACTTTATAAACAAAGGGTCTTTACACCAAAGACAAAAGAACAGTGGCGATGGAGTCACCCTGGAATATCTCCCTTGGAATTTTTATCCATGGGATGATAATTTGTTTGTTATCATGGCTTAGCTGCAAAGAGGGTTGTCACTGTTTCATGGTCACTGTAATGTAATTGATCAATGTAGGGTGTATCTCATACAGCTGTAAGGACTCCTTTATCCATGAATGTTGAATGCTGTGAAATGCTTTTTTTTGTAATCTATGTATGCCATATTTAGATTTTTCCCCTTTACACAATTCTCCATTATAACTTTACTTAACAACAGATGATCCTTTGTTCCACATGGCTTTATTTTGTTACCCTTTTGTTCTATTACCATAATTGAGTTTTCTTCTAAATGATTATAAACTCTGTCGGCATCCATTCCACTATATAGTTTTGACATTTCTTCAGTTTGTTTTCTGCATAGTTTATACATCATCTGAAGCAAGTTATTAGTCTATAGTTTTTAGGATCATAGGAAGTTACTAGGCTAATGGCCCTAGGGCCCTTACAAGCCTAGCCACGTTCTGCCCTTGTTTCCATGATTAGCATCTAGGATAACTTGCAGGTTCAGTCTTAAGGAGGAGTATCATTTTTCCTGTTGGTAACCTGGTTGGTGTCTGTTCGGGATGTGGTTTTAAGTATTTTTACTCAGGGCTAAATTTTCATTTAAAGATTTACTACTTTTAGCCAGAAGTTAGGTACTATATCTGGGCCTGGACTTTTCATTAAGAGCTTTTCTTAACTTTGTTTCAATTTCTCTGGCTGTTACTTCATCTCATTTTATATCCTGTACATTTGAATTTCTTACTGTTTCTTTTACTTCTAGCCATTCAGTATCTTTGTTATGTTCCACAGAGGCTTCATAGATATTTTTCCAAAATGTATCTATATTTTTCTTTTTTGGTGATGTTTCTATTCCTTCTGCTTTGTTTCCCAATTCTCTATAAAATGTTTTGGGTAATCAATGAATTGCTTATTTTGTACTTTTCCTTTATATTTATCTGCATGTCTTCTAAGTTTTTCTGACTATGCTGATATCTTTAGTTTATTATTTGCAATAGTGTGCTATACATTCTGATCTGTCCTGATACCATGCATTACTTTTATCACATCTTTTTAAGTAGCTCTGTTGATCTGTTCCCTCTTCTATACTCTTCTAACAGTGACATATTGTCTTAATTGCTTTATAGTTTTCTCTCTCCAATGATTCCATGATGGCATTTGATTTCTTCCCTTACTTTCCCTTATTGCTCTGTGTTTTTGTGGTAAGACCTTATTTGTTGTTAATTTAGCTGCACAGTAATATATCCTATTTACTCCTGTTATATCACATGAATTTCTGTCAACAGTCTTGATTACAGTTTTCATTTGTTTTTTTTATCAGATTTCTTAGAATTTGGGTCTTACTGACTTTCTGTAATATATTTCTTTCATCAATCTTAATATGTTTGTCTCTATTAAATCAAGCAACTCTTCCCTTAGTTCATTTTCTTCTAAACTGAGGGCACATTCTTTGTTCTCAGTTGCCTGGGTGCATTTTACAGAAAGTTCTAGAACATCTTCCTGTTATTCTCTTCAACTGCATCCATTGCTCTTTCGTATGGGAACTCACTGTCCTATCACAACACTGACTGAGTCAGAGTTGCCACAGTTCCCTGCTCCTTCTCTTGCTATGCAACTCCAACTGAACTTTTGCCCAGGTTTCCTACTGAAGGCTCCAAAGTATCTTCATGTGGCAAGTGATCAGTTTCTTACTGTTTCACCTGCTTCTACTTAATTTGTTGACTCATTGTTCCATCATGCTGTGGCATTACCAGAGTTGGATTTTCTACACTAAATCCTTCACTTCACATATAATCAATAACTTCAGTTTCTATTTCTTTAAATTCTCCATTACTAATCCTTTTTTCTACTTTTTCCCTTTATTTTCTGTTTTTTTGTATTGTGAAGTGTTCCATATCCACATGCCTTTGCCTGTATTTCTCTTTAAATATCTTTGGTGCTGCTTTTTTAATTGATTAGTTTCACTTTTTCCTTTGCATTGCAATTGTACTATATTAGATCTCTTTTTCTTTCCCATGGTGATATTTCTTCTTCAGATGTTTCCCACTTCACCTGTTTCTCCTTTTGGGGATTTATTTTTCCATCATGCTGTGACATAACCTGTGTTAGACTTTCTACTCTAAATCCTTCACTTTGCAGGTATTTCATGACTTCAGTTTCTATTTGTTTAACTTCTGCTTTACTAATCTTCTGTTCTACATTCCCCTTGTGATCATATTTTTTGTATTGTGAAATTTTCCATGTCTGGATGCCTTTATCTGTGTTTCTATTCAAATATCTTTGCATATGCTCTTTGTATTGATTACTTTGGCTTTCTCCTTTGCATAAATATTGGACCATATTGGATCTCTCTTTCTTTCCCAAGTCCATATTTGTTTTTTATAGCTTTCAGAAATCTCTAGATTTTGTTCTTTATATTTTTGCACTTCCTCTATTGCTTTTTTTTCCAAACAGCCCAAAGTTTCTTGGTCTATATAATGTTTTTCATAGATCTGTTTTATTAATGAACACAGCTTTGCATTTGAAGCTTCTGAAAGTTTTTCCTTGTGCAAGTATTTTTCTTTCCTCTAATTTCTCTCTTAAAATCTTTTTGAGTATCTTAACTGGGACTTCTGGGATTCTTGCATAATAGTAATAATGTATAATGTATTCCTTATCATCAGTAGTCCACTCTAAAATCTTTATGGCTCTTTTTTGGCCTGTCAGTTGTTGTGGATTTTGTGGACTACTACTTCCTTCTGAAACTGGGGGGGATCCTCCCGCTGAACCTGGCCTGACCCCATTGTAGGAATGTTTCCATTGCTTGAGGAATCTACACTGCCATTTTTTCAGTCCTGGCACCAGTGCACATACCAGGATTGGGCACTTTTTTATCATGGTACTTGTGCATCCAGGTGTCTTTTATTAAATCTACTTCTGTCCATGATATATGCTATATAAAATACAGTCTGTATATCAGTATTGTCTTGGCTGAGATTTTGCAAAAACATGGTTCACCTCATAACGGTACTCACCAAGACTTGAGGCTGAATTAAATTCCAGCACTACTACTCTCCTTTCTTGTTGATTTTATCGTCTCTCCATTCAGACTCTCTTTATCTTCATGCGGAAGAAAAGGTCTTTAAACTGAGGTGTCTAGCTGAAATACCAAGAACGGAATCCTGTGTAATGAAGTTAAAAAAGACTTTTGAGTGTTTTCTTGGAATCCAAGCTTGGGTAAGAGATTTCTCACCCAAGTGAAAGATTATTGACACTTTGAAAAAGACTCTGCAAGGAAAAGCAAGTCATCTAAATATGGAAAAGTGTGGATACCCTGTAGTCTGCAATGGGATATAACTGGAGCCAGACACTTTGTGAACACTCTTGGTGCAGTGGATAGTCCAAAGGGTAAGGAAGAGAACTGATAATGTGATCCAGACACACAAAACCTTAAGAAATGCCTAGTCTAGATAAATAGAGATGTTATGATAAGTATCTTTTCAATCTAGTGTTACCAGGACATTCAAATGAGGAAGAAGGGATAACAGGTTATAAAGTGACAGCATTTTGAACTTGTGCACAATCACAAATTGGTTTAGGAAAGAAAGATTTAGAACTGGTCCCCAATCATTTTCTTTATTTGGCACCAAAACATCCTAGAATAAAAACCTTTTCCAAACTGAGAAATAGTTACTAGCTCTATCACTGGCAGAGACAACATATGTTGAAAGTCAGGGGAAAATAGAAAATTCTGGTCTGGTGAATAATGAATTACCCCCTGGAAAGGAGGAATTTCCTTCCATTGCCATCTGTAACCTTGATGAATGATCTTCAGAACTCATTTGTCTGAAACTACCTGTTGCCAAAGAGAGAAGTGGAAATTCAGACTTTCTGGAAGGGAAAGGGGACTTCCATGGTGGGGAGGGGGAACAAGGTCCTTTAAGTAGTCATTCTGAGTTATTGGACTGTCCTTGGTTTTGGGGGGTTTAGGTATTCTTTTTGGAACCCCCTTGGCATTTCTTCTTAAAAATCTGTTTACCGGCAAATTGCTAGGAATGTTTATTTATTTTGCTAAAATTGGATGATGGGTTAAAAAATCACTTAGAAAATTTGGAAAAGGAAGGCTGAAAAATACTAAGAGGTTCCCTGTATCAACTTACCTCTCTCATCACCTTTTCTGATAACCTCTGTAGCAGAAAGATCAAAAACGATATCTCTATCCAAAGAAGAATTTAAACTCTCATTTATTATATATCTGGGAGATGCCAGGCAAACCTCCCTAAAACAGTACCACTGATCGTAGCCTTGGAAGAAGCATCATCAGAGTCATACACACACTTTAAACAAGTGGTGACCTGTATAATGGAAGATATTAAAGAATTTAAAGCAGCATTTTCCTTACAAGAAAAAACTGCAGACAAAACATGCCTCGTACTTTCACAATTAGTCTAAACTTTAACACATGAGCCTAACTATTCTAAATTCTGAAAATCAAAGTTGCAGAAGCATACATACTTATCATTTATTTCCCATCCCTGTCAGAAAGTGCAGGATTGGAATCCACTAAATGTTTAATACCTTATAAGAATGATCAGTGGCCTGAATTAGACCCTGAGCCACATGTAGTAAATTCCTCTTGTGTAGAGAAATTTGAGGAGGAGCAGATACATGCTTAGTTTTTTTTTGAAAGGAACAATTAATCCAACAGTTATTAATGGCAGCAACAACTTCCCCAGTGATGGGCACATCACTCTGACTAAACAGGAAAGCCTTCCCTGCTTCCTTTCCCAGGACTGACAAGAGTGTCTCTCTCTTGTCTACTGAAGGGAAACCTAACATTCACAGGGGATGTTGTTACCCCTGGTTCATAGTGGCTGCTGGTGCTACACCACAGGAATCCAGGTTAAAGGATGAGTTGTCTGAAGAACCAGCTTTGGTTACAGTAGAGTCACCCACCTGTGGCTCAGGCAGATTGTTAGCCTGCTGTGCTGGCAAAGGCTGTTTGCTTAACTTTTTCTTTTTGTGGCTGGAAGAAGGACCAACCGTAGGACTAGTAGTTTGACAAAACTGCTGCTTCTTTTCCGAGGGAAAACAAGCAGCATACTCCGGTAAAAATTTAAAGATGTTAAAAATCACTTTCTCTACAAAAACGCAAAATAATATACTTTGCCAGCCCAAAAAAGTGACATAAATGCAATTTCTCTACAGAAAAGTGGTTTTCAACAATTTTTAACTACTTTTAAACTTACAGGAAAAAGTGCACTCCAGTTTAAAAATACAGTTAAGTCTCATGGAAGTCCATTAAAACACTAACAGAAAAGTGTATTTAAACAATACTTTTCAAATGTGAAGGTTCCTTCCCAACGGGAACTTTTTTAAACAGCAAAGTAACAGCACAAGCCAACCACTGATCCTCTGTATCCCACAGAGGAGTGCTCTCCAGTGGCAGGAAAGCTCTGAAGGGCTTTGCTGTCAACCCTGTGTTTTTAGACAGCTCAAGCTGCCTAATGATTTGAGCATGTAGAAGATGTCCTGAAGCTTTGGAAGCTGGCTAGCTGTTATATCCTTACAGTGATCAGTACGATGAACATCTGATTGTCACAGGATCAGAAAACACTCATTTCAAGGAATGTTGGAACAATATGGAAGACTTAAAAATGAACATTGATAAACAGCATATAGCATAATCAGGAGATTACAACCCTCGCCATATTTTATTGACAATGAACACATCACTGCTATATTGTTACACACACATACTATTTTTAGCCTTATTTCATATATGCATTGTAAGCAATTGGTACTTGTTATTGATTGCTACAGTGTTTACCTCCATGAATTTAGATTGCTGCCTGTCTGATATTCTCTAGCAGGGATGTTGGAGGCATACTCACTGTACGCACTTCAGTACAGCGTTTGTGTGGAGGGGTAGCACAAGGCAGGCACTAGGATCTAGCGGAAAAAGTTTAAAGAAGTGTCTTCACCTTTAAGGAAAGCCATGCGTGCGTCGCATACACACTAACATGGATGTAAACTTATTTTGCACTCTCGCGTGCAATTTAAAGTAGCCTTTCCATTGAGAGAAAAGGTAGGTAATTGTGTGTATATGTATATGTGTATTTATCTATGTATGTAACTTACACTAGTGGTTGCGTTTATTTCGGTATGAGAGAGAAAATGTATATATGTGTATGTAATTTGAACTAGCCATCTGTTTGGATGAGAAATAAAATGCATATGTGTGTGTGTGTGTGTGTGTGTGTGTGTGTGTGTGTGTGTGTGTGTGTGTGTGTGTGTGTGTATGTGTCTGGACTTTAAACTAGCTGTTCATTGCTGCATGAAAGAGAAGGTGTGTGTGTGTGTGTGTGTGTGTGTGTGTGTGTGTGTGTGTGTGTGTGTGTATGTGCGTGTGTGTGTGTTGCTATGTGAGAGAGTAGGTGTGTGTATGGAATGTAAACTAGCCATTTGTTGATGTATGAAGTAGAGGGTGAGTGTGTTGCTATGTGTGAGAAGGTAAGAAGGGGTGTGTGTTTAACATAACTCTCAACTGTCCAGATTTAGCCTCATAGTTTTGTTTTGTTTCTCATAAAATTTGTGGTTTTCTGGCAAATCACGAAGGACTTAGGTCACTAAATAATGACATATATATTCATATCCTTCAGAAAATACATTTTAGCACAAATCTTGCTATTCTAACAACTTTCTAAGTTAACAAGAACAATATTTAAAATGTATCTCTATCATACCTCTCAGTTGTCCATATTTTCACAGAATGTCCAGATTTTGCCTCATATTTTTGTTCCATTTCTCCTAAAATTGGTGGTTTTTGCAAATTACTGGCTAACCACAGAGGAATGAAGTGAGAAAATAATGGCAGACATTTTAGTTTCAAACTCCATGTCCTTCAGAAAATTAATGCTAATGCAAAACCTGTAATTATATCAACTTTCTAAGTCTGTAAGGGCAATATTTAAAAAGTTTCCATCGTTTTGGGCCTTTGTTCCCCCATTACTACTGGTTTTGTCCAGATTTCTTGCTTGAAGTGGTTGAGAGGAATGATCCCTATTTTGCGCCATTGTATCTCCATTATTTCGAGCTTTGTCCAGATTTCTTGCTCTAAGATATTGAGACATATGCGCACCTCTCAACCATCCAGATTTTTGCAGAATGCCCTGATTTTTGCCTCATATTTTTGGCCTGTTCCTCAATATTTGTGGTTTTCTTGTAAATCACTGAGGATTAAAATAACTAAATGTGCATTTGAGTTTTAGACTTCATTTACTTTAGAAAATGCATGCTAAGACAAATGCTGTTATTCTAGCAACTTTCTAAGTCTGTAAGATCAATATTTAAAATCTGCCCCTATTTTGTGGCCTTTGTCCCCCCATTATTTTAGGCTTTGTCTATATTTCTTATGCTAAGAGGTGAGAGGTATGGAGGTATGGTGTATAATGCTCTAGTTAAGGGAGAGGGTAGGTTAGTCAATTAACTTAATCACAGGAGACGACCCTGAATCCTCTATACCAGACTGCCGACAGAATTGTGAGTTTGAATTTCAGTACATTTTCAGGCAATTGAGTTTCAGTGCATTTTTAAGGGACTAAGGTTCATTTCATTTTTATGGAATTGTGAATTTCAAAGGAAGATAAGTTTACTGTTGCTCATGCTACGTCTGTTTTCAATGTGCAGTTAACTGTTTTGTTTATCAAATGGCAGTCATTGTTTGTGTTGTAGAATTTGAAAGCAGTGTTAGTAACATAATTGCCTTTGGTGCAGAAAGCTGTGGATTCTAGTCCCACACCATGTAGATGGAGCGCTGATATTGCGGTGCCATTTTGATTGCTGATTATTTGCTGCATTTTAAGGGGGGATAGGAGTTCTGCCCTCCTTAGTATGTCCTCCTTTGTATGAGATAGCTAGTTACTATGGACTTGCCACTTTGTCAGTCATTCCCTATTGCACTATTACCACCTTGCCATTTTTTTTAATGTTACATAGGCAATTAATTCTTCAAATGCAGCAGGCACTGAATTTGTAGATGAAGCACTGAAATGTAAAGTTGCTTGCCAGTAGCAAGCTGTTTGTTAATAACAGATCATTTAATGTGGAATTATTCAGATGATTTTTACTTCTGTAGAAATTGTGCTTATTTGGTAATATTGGTGGATTGTAATGATAGAAGTCTGAGTGGCCTTTTATGGTTGAAATTTTCTGAAATGCGTAGTTTTGTCATTATTGGTTTATATATTTTGTTTCATTGCTTACTAGAAGAATGTTCATAACTACAAATTTAAAACACCATTTTAACAAATGGTGCTGTATTTTACAAGGAATATAATTTAATAAATCAGGACGTTGAATCAAAGAACATGTGTACATGGCCCTATAAATGTGTGCAAAGAACATATGGTTTGAAAATAGCTGAAAGGTAAACTTAATCCTCCACTAGATGCCAGATGCATTTTCTTTTAATGTGGGTTTTCATGCCATTTTAATGAATGCGAGTTCCACAATACTACAATGAATGTGAGTTCCAAGGGCAGAGAAGTTTACTGCTCATGTTAAGCCTGTTTTCATTGTGAGACTGTTTTGCTTGTTTAGCAAATGGCTATCAGTGTTTGTGCTGTTTTTTTCAGTATCTGTAATCACTGTAGAAGTAAATAAGAAAACAGGTTAATTGTGTCTTTATTTAAAATATCCATGATAGTTCTCTCCATGACTTTACATACAAGACTAGTCAGACTTATGGTCTGTAGTTATCCAGGTCAGTAGAAGACCAAACCTTGTTCTGAGGATTAACTATTGCAGTCCTCCATTCACTAAGCATGAATCCAGTTAGGAGGCTAATGCTGAACAGCGATTTTAGAGTGTTTGATAGCTCATATTTGATGCTATCCAAGAGGTATCCCAGGATAATTATCAGGGCCCATTGAGGTAGCATTCTTTGCCTTCAAGATTGCATTGAAGACTTGTTTGCTAGGGATAACCAGAAGAATTATGGTCGGGGGTGTCTCCTGAGAGGCATTGAGGGGAAGAAGGAAATTCGGATTAAATTTATCAGCCAGCAGGTTTGCTGTATCCTCTGATTTCTTTTAGGTGGTTCCATTTACAATTTGTTCAGCACACTGTTGTGTTACCTTTGAGATTGCGGACAAAACTGATGAAGGCTTGTGGTTATCCTTTGTCTTTGAGGATATTTCTCCCTCAAATTTGGCTTTGGTGGGCTTGATAAGATTTCTAAGTTGCTTAGTTTTGGCTGTGGTTTTCCTCCTTTTGTTATTGCTATTGGGGTTTCACCAGGGTGGCTTGTTATTTGAGTTACTTCTCTGCTTATTCCTTGTGGGTACAGCTACCTCAGTGCAGCTGTTTACTTTTTTGTAAACAATTACATACTGGTAGCAGAGTTTACATGGTTTGGGGTGAAATATGCATATCCATAGCTAGTGGGGTTTGGCTTTATCGGCCTGAAATTGTCCATTAAACGACTTCAAATGTAAAAGTCATGGGCAATCAGAATCACCATATAGCTAAAACACCTGATGTTCATAAGGGTCATTTGCATATATCCCATGTGTCTATGTTACAGGAGGTTTGGGAGGTCACTCATTGGAAGTTCTAGCTTGGCTGCAGTTTTCATTTAGTTTTTTCTGAATGGTTTGGGGTGATGGAAATTTTACCATGGTATAAATCATTAGTAGAAGGTTTGCTTTGGAATAATTCCTAAATGTTTGATGGTTAGATGGCATCCACGTGTGACAAGTGTTTGGACAGGTACATACCAAAAAGGGCATTATACTCACTGATTGGCCTAATGAGTGTCAAGTAGAGGGGAACAATTATGTGCCTGGATTTGAATGATACACCTTTAGATATAAGCTGTGCAATGAAAAAGGATTTCATTACAGTAGTGAATATGTGGTGATCAAGGGGCAGTTCATTGTTGACATAGGTTCCCAGGTAAGACTGGTTAGGCTTATGTGTATATAATTGCCTGGGCCCATTGAAGTCCCACCTTCATGCAAGGGAATTTCTATTGCAGTCTTTCATTCATCCAGCATGAAACCTATTTTGAGATTGGTATTGAATAGCATTTTAGGGGGTTTGACATATCAGGTTCAGACTAACCGGTAGTAGGCAGCCTAGTATGTTATCCACTCCCAATGGACATTATGTTCCTGGCCTTAGGTAGTAACTTCAGAAATTGTTGAGAAATTCAAGGGGGTTATAAATGCAGGTATTTGATGTGAGAATATTGGAAGATTGGGGGGGGGTGAAGTTCAGTCTGAATTAGTTGGCCAGTGGATTGTCTATATCCTCTGGTCCAAGTATGTGATATCATTTGTTATTAGCTTACTGTAGTACCAGTCATTGTTTGCGATTTCTAGCACAGTTAAAAAAAATACTTTGTGGTTATTTTTAACCTGGATTTATATTTTTACCTCATATTAGGTTTTGGTTGATTTAATCACAGTTCTGAGTTCCTTGTTTAGTTTAGCAAGAATGTTTTTGGCTTTCTGAGAGTTACATTTATTTTGGCATGCAATGAGTATTTATTTTCTTTTATTATGCTGCCCATAGGGTTTTATTTTTGAATTTAGTGTGTATTTATTTCTTAGGGGGAAGATGCATCTATGCAGCTATTTAAATATGCATAGAACTTGGCAGTAAATTATTCTGTACAGTGGAAGTTTGAAACAGGCTTAATAGAGGGACCCCATCCCCACCTCACATAGACCTATCGCAACAGCAAACCAAACACATAAACACACAAAAACATACTCGGAGGCTCTAAATAAAAATCTGCCAAAGCAGCAGAGACCTCCAAAGCAGACATCCAAGTAACCGCTACCCCACAACAATACCCACGTATCACAATGTTCACAAAGTCAGTGTGCCACACAGTCACAGCCCTTAAGGCTAAACAACACACCTAATACACTTGTAATAGGTGACTCTATTGTCAGACACACTGATGTCCCACTCACCAGGCTGAACAAGGAGAAGGTCACTGTAAGCTGCCTGTTGGGTGCCACATAACACAAGCACTCAGGTCACTCCAAAGCAAGTATAAATATGACTCCGTCATTGTCCATGCTGGTGTGAATGACCTGAGACGTACCTCCCTGGACTACATGAAAAGAGACATAGAGGAGCTCTCCGATCATGTAGCCCAGGCCGGTATGACCCTGATCTTGAGTAGCATCTTACCCTCACCAAGAATGATGCCACAGTATAAAGACAAAATGATCAATTTTAACAATTGGCTAAAGTACTGGTTTCATTCAAAGGGGATCCAGTGTCTGTCAGCCTGGGATGACATGTTCGACAAGCCACGTTGCTTCACTAGGGACAGCTTGCACCTGTTACCCCTGGGCTTTCGAATACTGGCTAAGGCTCTTGCCAGCCCCATAGTTCCTTTTTTAGGCAAGGCTCAAAAGACAAACCCACCTCTATAGACAACACAAGGAAAAAGAAACTAAGGGTCAATGCCAGAAGTCTAAACCTCAAGATGCACGCACTCGAGGCTCTCCTCAGTATGGAGAATATCGATATCTGTGCAGTAACAGAAACCTGGTTCAAGGCTCCCGAGAGCACCCCAGCACTACCAGGTTATACCTCATACCATGCTTTTCGGCCCCAAAACTCAGACTGAACCACAAAAGGAGGGGGAGTATTCATATTCATCAAAGATACCCACACCTCCAGGTTAGTGGCACTGCACAAAACATCGGAGACCATCCATGTGCAACTAACAGTGGGCAAAACTGCCTTTCAGTTTGTAGCCTGCTACAGACCACCCTCCCAAACTCAGGAACCACACTCGGCTTTCCTGAGAACACTGGAGAATATGAAGGTCTCTCCAAACACCATCATATTGGGTGACTTCAACTACCCAAACATAGACTGGGAGCACTACTCAAGCCCCAATACCCTCGCCCAACGGTTCCTAGAATTTATAAACTCAAATGCTATGGAACAACTGGTCACCACTCCCACAAGAGGGGAAAACATATTGGACCTGATCATCACCAACATGGGGACTCTATGTTCCATACCAGAGGTATACCCCTCATTGGTAAGATCTGGCCATAAATGAATCTCACTGGACATCCATATCCTGTCCCCACCCCCAGCCAAGGAAACCACGGTGAAGAACTCTCAAAAGCAAACTTCACACTTCTCAAAACCGAGGTGGAATCCTTCAAAGCCCCCGGGCCAGTGGAAAATATGGCCCAAACCGCAGAATCCTTTACAAAAGCATTCTATGGACACCTACAGGAATGCATGGATCGTGCTATCCCAAATAAAACCAAGACTCACTCCTCCAAAGGCAGGAGACCTATCTGGTGGACCCCATCCATAAATAAGCTATGCAACAGAAGGAGGAAGCTCCTACATGATAGAGCAAAATCCCAAAAAGGGAAGGCATTTCTGATCAGTACTAGCAAGAAACTATGATCCCTGATAAAATCATCTAAGGCCAGCTTCGAAAGAAAAATTGCACAAGACGCTAAAGATAATCACAAGGCCTTCTTTAGTTATGTCAGGAACCTGGGTGGCAACTCCCAGATATGCTCTGAGTTAGTGCAAAATGACAAAAAATACAATGAACCCACAGACATTGCCAACATCCTGGCAGACAGGTTCAGTGCAAGCTTCTCCCCCCTTCCCCCCAAAAGAGCAAATGTCTATCCCAACAGAGTGTAGCCTCACTGACATCACAGATGCACAGGTGAGAGCTGCCCTCTCCAAAGCAAAAAACACAGCATCAATGGGACCGGACGGTGTCCTGGGCTGCGTCTTACATGAGCTCCAAGAAGAACTGAACCCTCACATAAAGTCACTGTTCAATCTCAGCCTTAGTACAGGATATGTACCCAAGGAATGGTGTACAGCAACAGTGATCCCCCTCCACAAAGGTGGTGCCACAACGGACCCCGGAAACTATCGCCATATAAGCCTGACTTGCCTGGTCTGCAAAGCTATGGAGCGTATCATCATGGAACTCATAAACAAAGACATTGGGAACCTCCAAACACTGGATCCTACCCAATTCGGCTTTGTTAAGGGCAGATCTTGCCTCTTGAACCTGGTCGACTTCTTTGAAACAGTCACCAAGGCCATAGATGAAGGGAAGGTAGTCCACACAGCCTACCTGGACCTCGCAAAAGCCTTCGACACAATACCCCACTCGGGCATCATAAATAAGCTCACCAGCTTAAATATCAACCCCTATGTCACAAGATGGGTTGCAAACTGGCTCAGGGATAGAACCCACATGGTCAGAATTGCAGGTGCCATGTCAGACTCTAAACCAGTTACAAGTGGCACCCCACAAGGCTCAGTCCTGGGACCTCTCTTGTTCGGTATATATTTCTCTGAGGTACAGGCTAACACGGGAGGACTATGGCTGACCAAGTTCGCAGATGACTGCAAACTGGGTGCCATAATCGACTCGCCGACTGACACAAGCATCCTCCAAAAGTGTCTCACAGAGACGGATAACTGGTGCCAGAGCCATGGCCTAAAGCTAAATGCCAAAAAGTGCATAGTCATCCCCTTTGGGAAAAACAAAGTGCCTACAAATTACCACATAGGTGGTAATCCATTAAGTATGGAATAAGTAATTAGGGATTTAAGGACCCAAGTAGATAGCAATCTCTCCTTTGACAATCACGTTGCCAAAGTGGTTAGAAAGACCTTCTATATATCCCACCTTATCACGAAAGGGTTCAAATCTAGATCAAGAGAGGTCATTGTGCCTCTCTACTCATCACTCATCAGGCCCATAAATGAATACAATGCCCCATTTGGGATGTACCTTACCCGACACCTGCAGCAACTGAAAAGACCCCAAAAGTACCTCACCAAGAGGATCAAGGGACTCAAACAGATGCCCTACGCAGTTAGGCTAAAGAAACTCCAGCTCTACTCAGTTGCTTACTGCCTACTTAGAGGCGATCTGTGCCTGACGTATAAAGCCATGTCCAAACCAGAATTAATGGACATGCTCCACCTCAGGAAATCCAAATCCCTTAGAGCTACACGCTCCAGGGACTTAAACCTCAGCACAGCAATAAATAGGACATGCTGGAGGGACAGATTCATATCCCAGAGGCTCCCCTCACTCTGGAACAAAATCCCAATCCATGTTAGGCAGAGCCGCTCAATGACCCTCTTCAAGAGAAATCTGGACGAGTGGATGGGAGATCGTAGGTTTACCCCTGGGATCTCTTCTGTGTCCCTACTAGACAGAGGCACAGTAAACTAATCTTAAAAGGCCATCTTCTGTGACCTACTATACAGAGGCACAGTGAACTAATCTAAAAGGGTGGCGAAAGCCAAACACACTCTGGCTAGGCTTATAAATGCCCTAGGGCAGATAGCCTAGTATCAACCTATGAACCTACTGGCCTGTACCCAGCATAGTCGGAAACCAGCACTACTCAAGATATGTGCACAAGATCACTTACACTAGCTTACAAGGGGGCTGAAAATGACATGGTAATTGTTTCTTTAACAATTTTCACAATCAAACTCTAGTGTTTTCATTTGTTCTTTCAGCATATAACAGCATAGAGCTATACATAAAGTGACTATGTTTTCATTTTGTTGGAGGGTAAGGAGGCAGCCTGCATTTGCAGATTTGCTTTTTGTCTTAGAAACTGTTGTCTTCTCAGCATATTGGGTGGTACAGTGTTAGCTTTGAACATTAAGCTTTGGGCAAAATTTATTTCTTCCTTGAATTTCTTTTCATTTCTTTCCAGTAATTTTGTTCAGACTATCACGGGATCATAAGACTAGAAAAAAACTCAAAAAAAACACCTTAGAGCATGTACAGTTCCACTGGTTCTGGGGCCTATGGTAATTGTCTTGCTTTAACCAATTTTTTTTCAGCAAAGGATTGAGATTCACATGTAGGGTAGTAAGGATGTAACTTTCAGCATCCTTAGTTTTTGCTTGATTGACTCCCATGGGTACACATCTTCATTTATTGTCAGTGGCAGTATGACTAAGCCCAGCTAAAATGTATTTGTTGTTGGGAATGTAAGGTTTACTCTTCCAAAAGGCTTAGAGTGAGTGTAGGCCATTGGAGTGAACAGCCATTTCCAGGTGACCCATGCGGGTGGAAGGGAGGTAGTTGTGGCTCATAGCTTGGGTGTTACCTAGGGAGAGCACTGCATGTTGTACCTACAGACCACAACACTGCGGAGCATATGCTGCCCAGAGCCTGCCAGTCCTTTAGTCGGCAGCAGTACTGGAGCTTTAATGAGCCACTACAGGGGTTAGGAGCTGCAAGGGGAAGAAGAGCAATCTTTGAGGAGGCAAACTGATTGATCTACCATAGTGTAAATGGAAAGGTGTTTTGTTTTTTGGCTTAAGATCCACTTTTGGAATGAAATGTTCATGCTGCTTCATCATGTAAGTAATTACTACCCTGGCATGTACTTGCCAGTGATCTGTTCAGAAATCAGCAATATGAAGGGGGAGTGGCTTGGTCAGCAGTGTTAATGTGGGTGTGGCTTGTAGAGGGGGCAGCGGTCTGCGAGTTGTGAGTACAAATTTGAAAATCCTGGCTGCACCCCTGCTGTCTTGACCAGTGTATTATCAAGTAAAGTCACAGAACATACAGTGAAGGGGTCAGAAAACAAACATTTCAAGGGAATGTTTATACAAGACTGAAAAATAAACTTTGGTAAACAACATATAACTTAAAGGGGACCAACACCCTTCCAGTAAGTGTATCAACAGTGAACACATCACTTCATAATTACAATGAGCCCTGAAGCTGTTAAAGTGAAACTGTTGCTGTGACCTTATTTCAGTTTTGTCTGGTGTTGGGCATTGGCAGTCAGCTGAGTTGCACAATGGATGTCAAGGTCATACTCTTAGCACATTTGGAGGATTTTTCTCTGTTTTTGCCATGGACTAGATGTGTCATTTCTCTGTGCATAGATATGGACAGTGAAGTTGCTCTCTGTCAACTGTTGTGCAATGTATAGCACAGATAAATGTTTTATAAGTCTTTTTGTGCACATGTGTGGTGTGGTGTCAAAGGAAAAATATACTTTAAAAATGATCAAAAGGTTCAGGTTAAGGCACTTTAATCTTGCAGCAAGGAGACAAAAACGTGCTAATACTGAGTTTGTCTAACCAGAAACAGGAAATGCATTCATTTTTATAGGTTATCAAATTAATCCTGTCCTACCATGCTGATGTAACGAATTACCACCTCTTGGTCATCATCTGCTGACCATCTTTCCCATGATTTTCTGCTGATTTAAATAATTTTTATGTGAAACATCCTGAGGAAAACAACATGGCCTTGGTTACTTTCAGTTAGATACTTATGTTACATTCAAGATACTATAGCTAAATCGAACACAATGCTAGCAGTTCATTTCTCTAATAAGCCTTTGTCTAACTTATCTCTAAACTACTGCAGCTGCAGAGGTTCCCATCCTCTGAACAAGACTGTCTGTCTGGAATCATTACATTTATTTAATGGTATATTGTCTATTCATATGCTTCTGACCTAGCAAATTAACACCTGCTTCTCAAGTACATTTCCACAAGGCATAAACAAGAATATTGCTGTGCTAGCAGTTACCAGGTCAGAGGGCAACTTGCAAGTGTCAGTAAGCATGCTGCAGTTTCAATAAGGCATATTTTTGGTCTCATATGAAACTCAATTTATATAAATCATAGTGCATAAGAAATAGAATGAAAAGCATATTAAAAACACTTGATTATTAATTTGTCATTAAGCATATACATATTAATACATATTTTTCTAACATCTCCCTCCTGTTAATACTTTTTATTCTATTTTCAAAAAAGGATAAAAAGTTTGCTTCTTTTCCTAACCTCTTCCATTTAGGATTTGCAGTTAAGAAAGTCATTTAGTTTAAACTTTTATGAAAGCGTCTCACATTCTAGCAGCTGTTCAAATTCAGTAATTTGATACATAGTTTCAGATACAGATATATCTATGAATTCCTTAATTAATTTCTTCATGCAGGGGATTCCGCAACAAATACAAGCTCCTATTAGGAGTAAACCTACCCCAATAGCAATCAGTATGTTCATAAAGATGGAGCCCCACCCCCCAAAGGCATTCTGAAAAAACTCTGTCAGAGGGTTTGGGCCTGGTTTGGTCATGGCTGACACTTGCTGAATCACTTCGAGATGATCGTTTATCTCATGCTGGTGATCAGGAATGAATGCACAGCATTCTTCTTTGATTAAAGCGCAAGTTCCGCCTCTCACCGCTAGGGTGAAGTCAAGAGCCATTCGGTTTTGAAGCACTACAGTTCTCATGGCATTCAGTTCATCAGTTATTAGTTCAAGGGCAGAAAAAGTTGCATTACTCATTATTTCGAGAAGTTTAGACAGTTCTCGCAGTTCCCATATTGATTTGACTCCGCCATACATGGGTGATATACCTGCCCAGGATATAACAGCATCGCGCAAGTCCATGTGCACAAGTTTGGTTCCTACATTACGATGGTTTTTCCACCCTGCTTTGATTCGTCCCACTGGATTCTCCGGTTTCTTAACAGTCTTTTTGGTTACGTCTCGAGTATTTCGAATACTCCCTTGAGGCAAAGCTGCAGTGTGTCGGATGGCCGGAACCAGGTATCCCAAAAAACAACTGCCAGACCAATTCTCAGGTAACCATTTATATGCCTTTTTCCCACATACAAAATAACAGTCCTCTACTTTTGTCATTACTTTGTTACGAAATGACTGCCCTGCATGAAACATTTTCTTATCTATCACTGATAACTGTTTGAAAAGTACAGGATTGTGCTGTACCTGATCAAGAGTTTTATGCATAGATTTCAAAAATTAGTCATAATCTGTACTACAAGATCCACTCAAATCATTTGGTTTTCTATAACATTTGTACTGTACAGTAACATTACATTTACTCCACCCAACTTGGATGGAGTCATTTTTATAAAAACATACAATTCCTTTTTGTGTCACAGGCAAATACAGTGCTAGCTTATCTTGTGCTTTAATAGCAACTGTGTCAAAAAACAGATTTTCCCAGGTCTCATTGACCCCTAGGGGGATAGCAGTCATTAACAAACCCCCGTATGCTGTTGGTATGGCCGTACAGACCCAGCAGTTCGAAACATTGAAAGTCTCTGCGTATACACTTGTAATTGCCTGATAAGTGTTAAAGTTCGGATGCCAGTCTATGTTTGGTTCATTACGTCTAATCAGTTAAACCTTTGTGGCAGGAAAAAAGTATGGCCACAGCAAAAAGAACAGTGTGATCAATATTGCAACAAAAACAATCGTACAAGTTTTGTGAAATTGTTCAGTGTCTCTACTCACTCTGTATCTGGCCATTTTGTTCTTGTTGTGCAACAGTAACAAAGTTTTTGTCCAGTTCAAAGTTTTTAACCAGTTTACAGTGTGTCAAATGGATCCAAGAAACTCGTTCCGCGATTTTGACTGTGGTGGGTGTTGACAGCAGTACCTGGTACAAACCTTCCCACTTCGGAGACCTCCAATTCTTTCGTTTCATAATCTTCACCCAGACCCAAGTGCCTGGGGCTACTGGTGCTTCCGATTTTGGTTGCTCTTTATCTGAAACAGAATTTAACTGCAAAAGTTTGTTATTCAAAAATCTCCTCATATATCCTGCAAGAGAACTGAGGTGTATAATATGCCCTCCCAAACAAAGTTTCAAAAGGAGTTAATCCCTTTACATTTGGAACAGTTCTCATACTCAACAGTGCTAAAGGCAAACAGTGCACCCAATTTTTCTGTGTTTCTTCTATCAATTTTCTAAGTCTATTCTTCAGTACCCCATTATGTCGCTCTACTAGCCCTGCAGATTGGGGGTGATACGCACAGTGATTCTTTAACGATATTCCAAAGTAACGACTAAGTTGCTGGATTGTTTGGTTCACAAAATGTGTCCCGTTATCACTATAAATCTTTTCCGGTATCCCAAATCTGGGTATAATTTCTTTAACAAGGACCTTTGCAACTGTAGCTGCATCTGGGTTTTTAGTTGGAAACGCTTCTACCCATTTGGAAAGCATGTCTATAATAACTAGGCAGTATTTCTTATTCTCACATTTATTCAATTCTATGAAGTCCATACAAATAGTATGGAATGGATATGGTGATGTTGGAAAATTCCCTCGCTTAGGCTTCAATGCCCCTTGTGCATGATGCTTGTTACAAACATGGCATACTGCACAAAATTTTTTTGTATAGTTTGTAAACCCATAGGTTGTAAACACTCGATTCACTGACTGTACCATCCCCCCTGTTGAGACATGGCTCTGCCCATGGCTCAACAACGCTGCATATCTAAATAAATTAGATGGCAAAATCGGTTTCCTTTCCTTGGAGATGTACAGTCCCTTTTCGAGGATTGCTCCTCGTTTTATCCACTTTTGTTTCTCAAGATTTGTAGTGAGTGTCTGCATTGTTTTCAACATTTCTAAATCTAAAGTCTTTGAGGGTTGTAATTCCTCACTCAAAAGAAAAGTTCTGTGGCTGAAGCTGCCTGCTTTGCAGCTGTATCAGCCCGTGCATTACCTTTTGAAATCCTATCCTGTTGTTTTGTATGAGCTACGCATTTGCAAATAGCTACTTTCTTAGGTAACTGAATTGAATCTAAGAAGTCTAAAATAAGTTGTGCATGATTAATCGGTTTACCAGTAGATGTTATCATTCCTCTATTTTTCCACTGTTGCACAAAAACATGTACAGTAGAAAAAGCATACTGGCTGTCAGTATAAATGTTCACTTTCTTACCTTTTGCTAAGGTACATGCCCTCGTTAAGGCAATCAATTCTGCTGCTTGTGCAGATAAGTTGTGTGGCAAAGACTTTGCTTCTAAAGTTTCAGTATCAGAAACGATTGCATACCCCACTAGGCTCTGTCCTGTAGGACCCCTACTGCATGAGCCATCCACATAGCATGTCACCTCGGCATCATCCAAGGGAACATCCGTAAGGTCTTTTCTAGGTAGTGTCTTTTGCTCAATCTCCTGCAGGCAGCAGTGCGGTTTGCCATCTACAGGGGTTGGAAGCAAAGTTGACGGATTCAAAGTTGTGCATAGTTCAATTGTCATATGAGGCTGGCCCAACAGAATGGTCATACAGGAAAGATGCCTAGCTGGAGAAAGATATGCTACTTTTTCTTGCAGTAAAATAATTGCGACTGCATGAGGCACTCTCAATGTGAGAGGGTGGAATAATACTACTGAGGCTGAAGCCAGCACTGCCATTGCAGCTGCAACTACTGCTTGTACACAGTGGGGCAAAGACCGCACCACTGGATCTAACTGTGATGAATAATAAGCTATGGGGCATTGTTTGTCCCCATGTTGCTGTGTCAACACTGATGTCATATAACCTTGCTTGCAATCTACAGTTTGAATAAACTGCTTGTTATAGTTTGGTAATCCAAAAACTAAGGATGATGCTATCAATTGTTTCAGCTTACAGAAAGCTGCTTCTGCTTCAGGTGTCCATTGTAATAAATCCTGTGCAGCCATCTGCTTTTTAAATATTAAATCAGCCAGCGGAGCAGATTCCAAAGCATAGTTTGGTATCCAACTCCGACAAAAATTAGTAGTTCCCAGGAAGGACATCATTTCCTTCTTGGTATTTGGTCTAGGTGCTTGTAAAATCGCTGTTTTTCTGTCTTCATGTAATATTCTACCTTCTTTGGATATTACATATCCTAAGTATTTAACTTGTTTTCTCCAAAGCTGTAACTTGTCTTTGTTTACTTTGTGACTTTGAGTAGCTAAGAATTGTAACAAAGCTATCGTGTCTTCTTTGCATTCTTGCTGGGTGGGGGCTGCCAGCAGAATGTCGTTTACATAAAGTAGAATCTGACTACCTTTCGGTGGGATAAATCCCGCCAGGTTGCTTGCCATTTCTTGTGCAAATATCGTTGGACTTTCACAATACCCCTGCGGTAATCTGGTGTATGTGTACCGCTTTCCCTGAAATGTAAATGCAAACCAATATTGGCTGACAGGGTGTATCGGTATCGAGAAAAATGCATTACTTATATCTACCACTGAAAAATATTTCTGTTCTGGCTTTAAATCATTCAGTAAGGTATGTGGATCTGGCACCGTTGGTACTCTGGGTATAACTGCATTGTTTACTGCTTGTAAGTCTTGGACCATATGCTATTCCCCATTTGCTTTCTTGACAGGAAATAAAGGTGTGTTACATGGTGAATCAGGGGATTTTATTAAGACTCCTTCCTTAAGTAAGGCTGCTATGATAGGTTTGATTCCTACCTCTGCATCCTTTCTCAAGGGATACTGCCTTTTCTGGGGTCTAAAAACTGACTTTGGCATTATGGTAACTGGTCCTGCTGTTCGTATTAGTCCTACATCTGATTTCCCTGCTGACCAGAGAATGTCTGGTATGTCTCGCAAGGCTTTTTCCTCTTCTTCCAATAATAGTAATACTCAGCTATCCTCACTAGCCTGTGAGTGTACAGCTGGGTGTGTCTGTGTGATCCAATTCAATTTCTGTTTCTGTACTCCTTGTTCTGAGAGTTCTAGTTCTGTCTGTTTTTCCCACCTCGTGACTTTCTCACCTAAGTCTGCCCATTTTAAAGTTTTATTCTTAGTCAAACTAACATGGGGCAGTCAATTAGATTTGTAGAGTGTCAAAAATTCCTGGGGCAATGAACAGCTTGCTACACTGTTCCCTTCTGCATCCCAGTACAAATTTCACAATACCAGCCTATTTGCATGGTTCTGAAACAATTCTTGTTCATAATCTTTATCAGGACCTGGTCTATTACAGTAATATAGAGTACAATGCAACAAATGCTGTTTGTCAATGTCGAGGGAGGGGAACTTGCTGATAGCTACATTCATTAGTTCTTCGGTTACTGCCCCTGGACCAGTCGTAACCAAGTCCTGGCTGTACCAATAATGCATTTCACCCTCCGGTCGCACTACAAAAGTGTCCATTTGTCACTGTGCTTCCATACCCTGCATGGTTGGAACTACTGCTATGCCAAATATCTGCATTAAATCTCTACCCAAAAGATTCACTGGTTATTTTGCAGAAACTACATTTTTACTTTTCTGAGTTATCCCTGAAACAGGGTCTATTATTGTAATGTCACGGGAGAGTGGCTCCCGATATAGTTGTCCATTAGCTGCTTTCACTAGTATATAGTCTGGTGATTCTGTATCTTCCGGTAGTTTGGAAGGGTGTATCAGGGTGCGTGAAGCCCTTGAGTCACACAAAAATTTAACTTCCCTCCCCTCCACCAGAAGCGTCACTTCCGGTTTTGTGTCTGCTAAGTAAAGGTCTAAGCTCAAAAGAGCTAGGTTCAAAATTTAATTTTTTTCTACGTCTGTGTATTCATATACATCCTCTACCCCTTGTGTCACATCCTCTTCTCCTGCTATCACATTTACACTTACCTTTTCCTGTTCACTTTCACCCAATGATTCCTGACTATCATATAGTCATTCCTCATCTTCCTTATTTTCTGTAGTCGCCTTCTTATTTAGCCTGCAATCCCTTGCTAAATGTCCTTTTTTCCCGCACTTAAAACATTCACCCTTTTTCTTTCTTTCTTCGAAATCTTCTGATCGTTTGTCAGATTGTTTATTTCCCCTGGGTATTTTTCTTACCCTTTTTCCCAGTTTGTACTACATATACTTCTGACCCATCTTCTGCTGAAAATACTTGGGTTTTCTTTTTCTTTTTACTATTAAAATGTCTTTCTGCATGTCTAGCATATTCAAGTAAGGCTTGTAACCTACTTGTTCGATGATCTATCATATGCTTCGTAATGAAGCTACTAATGGGTGCAATGCACCCTTTCAAAAATGCGTTTTTCAATTATTGTTCATACGGGGAATCATTCGCTTGATTTTCAGGAACTGTCTTGCCACTATGATTGTTAAAGCATTCTAATAATCTGGCATAGTACTCATCTACTGTTTCTTTTTCCTGCTGTATGCATTGATTGATACAAGTCCAATCAGCCCTAGGCTTCCACTTTTCAGAGATTCGGTCTGTCAGACCTTTCACTCTGCCATCCAGTTCTGCGTCAGTATGTGGGAGTGGTCTAAGTTGTGCGTCACGAGGATTCCAACTGCCACAAATCATGTGCCAATCTGGACCTACAATTTGTCTAACTACTTTTTATACTTCCTCTCCATTCAAATGGTAACTTAATCTCATACCTTGTAAATCTTCTAAAAACTTCCTAAAATTCACTTTTGGGTGGGGAATACCTTCTGTGGCTTTCCGGATATCTTCTGGTGTCCACGGTCTATAAACTAAAAGAGTCGGATCCTGTCCTGCCTGTCCTGCCTGAGGATTCGGTACTTCTATGAGCGGACATATCTCTTCTTCACTCATAGCTTGTGATGCTCTATTTTACTCATTTAATTCAATTTCCCTCCTCAAGTCGCGCGTTCGAGACCTGGTCTCGATGGGATCCCTGACAAACGGTTGTGCTTTTGCAGGGACAGCTGGGTATAGCGGAGGTGGATCAGTTCGTCCACTCGCTTCATATTCTGGTAACGGAAGTGGAGGGGGCGAAGGAGGGGCCGTCGCTATTACTAAATTATTATCTTCTTTGTCTAAAAACATAGTTTTTGAATTTTTAATTCTTTGCTCCCTACGATTTGCTTCCTCAAGCCACCTGTGCGCCTGAGGGATTCCTAATTGTCCCTGCTTTTTTAATTTGCCTTTCGCGTCTATTTTTAACTGTTTTACAAGTTTCATAAGTGTGAGTTTATCTAAATTACCCTCTAATTTATACTTATCGACCCATTTGGTATAATATTTAACATTATCGGAATGCTGTAATTGCATATACTTCGCGTCTTCAGTTAGGGGAGTGTCCCAGGAACTTTTTGTGCACTGATTTCCCATTGGTGTCTTAGCTAAGCTGTAAATTGCCATGTAACCCTTTCTATCACGTGGTTCCACAAATCTACACCTTTTTCACAATTTATCTAGAATAACTGTCTACCTATTCTGTTTTCCTGATCTATGACAAAAAACAGTAACACCTTCTTCTGTCTCTAATTTGCATAAGCAATTTACCTGACAAAAAAAGAATAATTCTGTAACTAGTCCCTGATCTTGAAACAAAAATAAGGTAATTCCTCCTTACCTGACCCTCCGTGAGTTGATCCACCGGATCGTTGACTCGTCCTCCAATCCCAGATCAGAAACAGTGGCTGGCCTCTTTCGAACGACAATTAATTCGGAGGCCTTTCAAAGCAGAAGAGCCGATTTGGCCTCTTCTCCGTACGGATGCATGCTACCGGGCCCAATTCTGACCTAGGTCCAGAGCGAGAGATACGTATTCCGGTCCGAAGGACCAATCTGTCAAAGGAAAAATATACTTTAAAAATGATCAAAACACAGTAGGTTCAGGTTAAGGCACTTTAATCTTGCAGCAAGGAGACAAAAACGTGCTAATACAGAGTTTGTCTAACCAGAAACAGGAAATGCATTCATTTTTATAGGTTATCAAATTAATCCTGTCCTACCATGCTGATGTAACGAATTACCACCTCTTGGTCATCATCTGCTGACCATCTTTCCCATGATTTTCTGCTGATTTAAACAATTTTTATGTGAAACATCCTGAGGAAAACAACATGGCCTTGGTTACTTTCAGTTAGATACTTGTTATGTTACATTCAAGATACTATAGCTAAATCGAACACAATGCTAGCAGTTCATTTCTCAAATAAGCCTTTGTCTAACTTATCTCTAAACTACTGCAGCTGCAGAAGTTCCCATCCTCTGAACAAGGCTGTCTGTCTGGAATCATTACATTTATTCAATGGTATATTGTCTATTCATATGCTTCTGACATAGCAGATTAACATCTGCTTCTCAAGTACATTTCCACAAGGCATAAACAAGAATATTGCTGTGCTAGCAGTTACTAGGTCAGAGGGCAACTTGCAAGTTTCAGTAAGCATGCTGCAGTTTCAATAAGGCATATTTTTGGTCTCATATGAAACTCAATTTATATAAATCACAGTGCATAAGAAATTGAATGAAAAGCATATTAAAAACACTTGATTATTAATTTGTCATTAAGCATACACATATTAATACAGCCTGCCAGTCCTATAGTCGGCAGCAGCCCTGGAGCTTTAATGAGCCACTACAGGGGTTAGGAGCTGCAAGGGGAAGAAGAGCAATCTTTGAGGAGGCAAACAGATTGATCTACCATAGTGTAAATGGAAAGGTGTTTTGTTTTTTGGCTTAAGATCCACTTTTGGAATGAAATGTTCATGCTGCTTCATCATGTAAGTAATTACTACCCTGGCATGTACTTGCCAGTGATCTGTTCAGAAATCAGCAATATGAAGGGGGAGTGGCTTGGTCAGCAGTGTTAATGTGGGTGTGGCTTGTAGAGGGGGCAGCGGTCTGCGAGTTGTGAGTACAAATTTGAAAATCCTGGCTGCACCCCTGCTGTCTTGACCAGTGTATTATCAAGTAAAGTCACAGAACATACAGTGAAGGGGTCAGAAAACAAACATTTCAAGGGAATGTTCATACATTGTGGAAGACTGAAACATAAACTTTGGTAAACAACATATAACTTAAAGGGGACCAACACCCTTCCAGGAAGTGTATCAACAGTGAACACATCACTTCATAATTACAATGAGCCCTGAAGCTGTTAAAGTGAAACTGTTGCTGTGACCTTATTTCAGTTTTGTCTGGTGTTGGGCATTGGCAGTCAGCTGAGTTGCACAATGGATGTCAAGGTCATACTCTTAGCACATTCGGAGGATTTTTCTCTATTTTTGCCATGGACTAGATGTGTCATTTCTCTGTGCATAGATATGGACAGTGAAGTTGCTCTCTGTCAACTGTTGTGCAATGTATAGCACAGATAAATGTTTTATAAGTCTTTTTGTGCACATGTGTGGTGTGGTGTCAAAGGAAAAATATACTTTAAAAATTATCAAAACACGGTAGGTTCAGGTTAAGGCACTTTAATCTTGCAGCAAGGAGACAAAAATGTGCTAATACAGAGTTTGTCTAACCAGAAACAGGAAATGCATTCATTTTTATAGGTTATCAAATTAATCCTGTCCTACCATGCTGACGTAACGAATTACCACCTCTTGGTCATCATCTGCTGACCATCTTTCCCATGATTTTCTGCTGATTTAAACAATTTTTATGTGAAACATCCTGAGGAAAACAACATGGCCTTGGTTACTTTCAGTTAGATACTTATGTTACATTCAAGATACTATAGCTAAATCGAACACAATGCTAGCAGTTCATTTCTCTAATAAGCCTTTGTCTAACTTATCTCTAAACTACTGCAGCTGCAGAGGTTCCCATCCTCTGAACAAGGCTGTCTGTCTGGAATCATTACGTTTATTCAATGGTATATTGTCTATTCATATGCTTCTGACCTAGCAGATTAACACCTGCTTCTCAAGTACATTTCCACAAGGCATAAACAAGAATATTGCTGTGCTAGCAGTTACTAGGTCAGAGGGCAACTTGCAAGTTTCAGTAAGCATGCTGCAGTTTCAATAAGGCATATTTTTGGTCTCATATGAAACTCAATTTATATAAATCACAGTACATAAGAAATGGAATGAAAAGCATATTAAAAACACTTGATTATTAATTTGTCATTAAGCATACACATATTAATACATACGTTTCTAACATCTCCCTCCTGTTAATACTTTTTATTCTATTTTCAAAAAAGGATAAACAGTTTGCTTCTTTTCCTAACCTCTTCCATTTATGATTTGCAGTTAAGAAAGTCATTTAGTTTAAACTTTTATGAAAGCGTCTCACATTCTAGCAGCTCTTCAAATTCAGTACTTTGATACATGGTTTCAGATACGGATATATCTATGAATTCCTTAATTAATTTCTTCATGCAGGGGATTCTGCAACAAAATACAAGCTCCTATTAGGAGTAAACCTACCCCAATAGCAATCAGTATGTTCATAAAGATGGAGCCCCACCCCCCAAAGGCATTCTGAAAAAACTCTGTCAGAGGGTTTGGGCCTGGTTTGGTCATGGCCGACACTTGCTGAATCACTTCGAGATGATCGTTTATCTCATGCTGGTGATCAGGAATGAATGCACAGCATTCTTCTTTGATTAAAGCGCAAGTTCCGCCTCTCGCCGCTAGGGTGAAGTCAAGAGGCATTCAGTTTTGAAGCACTACAGTTCTCATGGCATTCAGTTCATCAGTTATTAGTTCAAGGGCAGAAAAAGTTGCATTACTCATTATTTTGAGATGTTTAGACAGTTTTTGCAGTTCCCATATTGATTTGACTCCGCCATACATGGGTGATATACCTGCCCAGGATATAACAGTATCACTCAAGTCCATGTGCACAAGTTTGGTTCCCACATTACGATGGTTTTTCCACCCTGCTTTGATTTGTCCCACTGGATTCTCTGGTTTCTTTATAGTCTTTTTGGTTACGTCTCGAGTATTTCGAATACTCCCTTGAGGCAAAACTGCAGTGTGTTGGATGGCCGGAACCAGGTATCCCAAAAAACAACTGCCAGACCAATTCTCAGGTAACCATTTATATGCCTTTTTCCCACATACAAAATAACAGTCCTCTACTTTTGTCATTACTTTGTTACGAAATGACTGCCCTGCATGAAACATTTTCTTATCTATCACTGATAACTGTTTGAAAAGTACAGGATTGTGCTTTACCTGATCAAGAGTTTTATGCATAGATTTCAAAAATGAGTCATAATCTGTACTACAAGATCCACTCAAATCATTTGGTTTTCTATAACATTTGTACTGTACAGTAACATTACATTTACTCCACCCAACTTGGATGGAGTCATTTTTATAAAAACATACAATTCCTTTTTGTGTCACAGGCAAATACAGTGCTACCTTATCTTGTGCTTTAATAGCATCTGTGTCAAAAAAACAGATTTTCCCAGGTCTCATTGACCCCTAGGGGGATAGCAGTCATTAACAAACCCCCGTATGCTGTTGGTATGGCCGTACAGACCCAGCAGTTCGAAACATTGAAAGTCTCTGCGTATAAACGTGTAATTGCCTGATAAGTGTTAAAGTTCGGATGCCAGTCTATGTTTGGTTCATTACGTCTAATCAGTTCAACCTTTGTGGCAGGAAAAAAGTATGGCCACAGCAAAAAGAACAGTGTGATCAATATTGCAACAAAAACAATCGTACAAGTTTTTTGAAATTGTTCAGTGTCTCTACTCACTCTGTATCTGGCCATTTTGTTCTTGTTGTGCAACAGTAACAAAGTTTTTGTCCAGTTCAAAGTTTTTAACCAGTTTACAGTGTGTCAAATGTATCCAAGAAGCTCGTTCCGTGATTTTGACTGCAGTGGGTGTTGACAGCAATACCTGGTACGGACCTTCCCACTTCGGAGAGCTCCAATTCTTTCGTTTCATAATCTTCACCCAGACCCAAGTGCCTGGGGCTACTGGTGCTTCCGATTTCGGTTGCTCTTTATCTGAAACAGAATTTAACTGCAAAAGTTTGTTATTCAAAAATCTCCTCATATATCCTGCAAGTGAACTGTCAGCCTCCTGCTCTGTAGACATGAGAGGTTTCCACTGAGGTGTATAATATGCCCTCCCAAACAAAGTTTCAAAAGGAGTTAATCCCTTTACATTTGGAACAGTTCTCATACTCAACAGTGCTAAAGGCAAACAGTACACCCAATTTTTCTGTGTTTCTTCTATCAATTTCCTAAGTCTATTCTTCAGTACCCCATTATGTTGCTCTACTAGCCCTGCAGATTGGGGGTGATACGCACAGTGATTCTTTAATGATATTCCAAAGTAACGACTAAGTTGCTGGATTGTTTGGTTCACAAAATGTGTCCCGTTATCACTATAAATCTTTTCCGGTATCCCAAATCTGGGTATACTTTCTTTAACAAGGACCTTTGCAACCATAGCTGCATCTGGGTTTTTAGTTGGAAACGCTTCTACCCATTTGGAAAACATGTCTATAAGAACTAGGCAGTATTTCTTATTCTCACATTTATTCAATTCTATGAAGTCCATACAAATAGTATGGAACGGATATGGTGGTGTTGGAAAATTCCCTCGCTTAGGCTTCAGTGCCCCTTGTGCATGATGCTTGTTACAAACATGGCATACTGCACAAAATTTTTTATATAGTTTGTAAACCCATAGGTTGTAAACACTCGATTCACTAACTGTACCATCCCCCCTGTTGAGACATGGCTCTGCCCATGGCTCAACAACGCTGCATATCTAAATAAATTAGATGGCAAAATCGGTTTCTTTTCCTTGGAGATGTACAGTCCCTTTTCGAGGATTGTTCCTCGTTTTATCCACTTTTGTTTCTCAAGATTTGTAGTGAGTGTCTGCATTGTTTTCAACATTTCTAAATCTAAAGTCTCTGAGGGTTGTAATTCCTCACTCAAAAGAAAAGTTTCTGTGGCTGAAGCTGCCTGCTTTGCAGCTGTATCAGCCCATGCATTACCTTTTGAAATTCTATCCTGTTGTTTTGTATGAGCTATGCATTTGCAAATAGCTACTTTCTTAGGTAACTGAATTGAATCTAACAAGTCTAAAATAAGTTGCACATGATTAATCGGTTTACCAGTAGATGTTATCATTCCTCTATTTTTCCACTGTTGCACAAGAACATGTACAGTAGAAAAAGCATACTGGCTGTCAGTATAAATGTTCACTTTCTTACCTTTTGCTAAGGTACATGCCCTCATTAAGGCAATCAGTTCTGCTGCTTGTGCAGATAAGTTGTGTGGCAAAGACTTTGCTTCTAAAGTTTCAGTATCAGAAACGACTGCATACCCCACTAGGCTCTGTCCTGTAGGACCCCTACTGCATGAGCCATCCACATAGCATGTCACCTCGGCATCATCCAAGGGAACATCCGTAAGGTCTTGTCTAGGTAGTGTCTTTTGCTCAATCTCCTGCAGGCAGCAGTGCAGTTTGCCATCTACAGGGGTTGGAAGCAAAGTTGACGGATTCAAAGTTGTGCATCGTTCAATTGACAGAATGGTCATACAGGAAAGATGCCTAGCTGGAGAAAGATATGCTACTTTTTCTTGCAGTAAAATAATTGCGACTGCATGAGGCACTCTCAATGTGAGAGGGTGGAATAATACTACTGAGGCTTAAGCCTGCACTGCCATTGCAGCTGCAACTACTGCTTGTACACAGTGGGGCAAAGACCGCGCCACTGGATCTAACTGTGATGAATAATAAGCTATGGGGCGTTGTTTGTCCCCATGTTGCTGTGTCAACACTGATGTCATATAACCTTGCTTGCAATCTACAGTTTGAATAAACTGCTTGTTATAGTTTGGTAATCCTAAAACTAAGGATGATGCTATCAATTGTTTCAGCTTACAGAAAGCTGCTTCTGCTTCAGGTGTCCATTGTAATAAATCCTGTGCAGCCATCTGCTTTTTAAATATTAAATCAGCCAGCGGAGCAGATTCCAAAGCATAGTTTGGTATCCAACTCCGACAAAAATTAGTAGTTCCCAGGAAGAACATCATTTCCTTCTTGGTAGCTGGTCTAGGTGCTTGTAAAATCGCTGTTTTTCTGTCTTCATGTAATATTCTACCTTCTTTGGATATTACATATCCTTAGTATTTAACTTGTTTTCTCCAATGCTGTAACTTGTCTTTGTTTACTTTGTGACCTTGAGTAGCTAAGAATTGTAACAAAGCTATCGTGTCTTCTTTGCATTCTTGCTGGGTGGGGGCTGCCAGCAGAATGTCGTCTACATAAAGTAGAATCTGACTACCTTTCGGTGGGATAAATCCCGCCAGGTTGCTTGCCATTTCTTGTGCAAATATCGTTGGACTTTCACAATACCCCTGCGGTAATCTGGTATATGTGTACAGCTTTCCCTGAAATGTAAATGCAAACCAATATTGGCAGTCAGGGTGTATCGGTATAGAGAAAAATGCATTACTTATATCTACCACTGAAAAATATTTCTGTTCTGGCTTTAAATCATTCAGTAAGGTATGTGGATCTGGCACCGTTGGTGCTCTGGGTATAACTGCATTGTTCACTGCTTGTAAGTCTTGGACCATACGCTATTCCCCATTTGCTTTCTTGACAGGAAATAAAGGTGTGTTACATGGTGAATCAGGGGATTCTTTTAAAACTCCTTCCTTAAGTAAGGCTGCTATGATAGGTTTGATTCCTACCTCTGCATCCTTTCTCAAGGGATACTGTCTTTTCTGTGGTCTAAAAGCTGACTTTGGCGTTATGGTAACTGGTCCTGCTGTTTGTATTAGTCCTACATCTGATTTCCCTGCTGATCAGAGAATGTCTGGTATGTCTCGCAAGGCTTTTTCCTCTTCTTCTTCCAATAATAGTAATACTCAACTATCCTCACTAGCCTGTGAGTGTACAGCTGGGTGTGTCTGTGTGATCCAGTTCAATTTCTGTTTCTGTACTACTTGTTCTGAGAGTTCTAGTTCTGTCTGTTTTTCCCACCTCGTGACTTTCTCACCTAAGTCTGCCCATTTTAAAGTTTTATTCTTAGTCAAACTAACATGGGGCAGTCGATTAGATTTGTAGAGTGTCAAAAATTCCTGGGGCAATGAACAGCTTGCTACACTGTTCCCTTCTGCATCCCAGTACAAATTTCGCAATACCAGCCTATTTGCATGGTTCTGAAGCAATTCTTGTTCATAATCTTTATCAGGACCTGGTCTATTACAGTAATATAGAGTACAATGCAACAAATGCTGTTTGTCAATGTCGAGGGAGGGGAACTTGCTGATAGCTACATTCATTAGTTCTTCGGTTACTGCCCCTGGACCAGTCGTAACCAAGTCCTGGCTGTACCAATAATGCATTTCACCCTCCGGTCGCACTACAAATGTGTCCATTTGTCGCTGTGCTTCCATACCCTGCATGATTAGAACTACTGCTATGCCAAATATCTGCATTAAATCTCTACCCAAAGGATTCACTGGGCATTTTGCAGAAACTACATTTTTACTTTTCTGAGTCATCCCTGAAACAGGGTCTATTATTGTAATGTCACGGGAGAGTGGCTCCCGATATAGTTGTCAATTAGCTGCTTTCACTACTGTATAGTCTGGTGATTCTGTATCTTTCTGTAGTTTGGAAGGGTGTATCAGAGTGCGTGAAGCCCTTGAGTCACACAAAAATTTAACTTCCCTCCCCTCCACCAGAAGCGTCACTTCCGGTTTTGTGTCTGCTAAGTAAAGGTCTAAGCTCAAAAGAGCTAGGTCCAAAATTAAATTTTCTTCTACGTCTGTGTATTCATATACATCCTCTACCCCTTGTGTCACATCCTCTTCTCCTGCTATCACATTTACACTTACCTTTTCCTGTTCACTTTCACCCAATGATTCCTGACTATCATATAGTCATTCCTCATCTTCCTTATTTTCTGTAGTCGCCTTCTTATTTAGCCTGCAATCCCTTGCTAAATGTCCTTTTTTCCCGCACTTAAAACACTCACCCTTTTTCTTTTTTTCTTCGAAATCTTCTGATCGTTTGTCAGATTGTTTATTTCCCTGGGTATTTTTCTTACCCTTTTTCCAAGTTTGTACTACAAATACTTCTGACCCATCTTCTGCTGAAAATACTTGGGTTTTCTGTTTCTTTTTACTATTAAAATGTCTTTCTGCATGTCTAGCATATTCAAGTAAGGCTTGTAACCTACTTGTTCGATGATCTATCATATGCTTCGTAATGAAGCTACTAATAGGTGCAATGCACCCTTTCAAAAATGCGTTTTTCAATTGTTGTTCATAAGGGGAATCATTTGCTTGATTTTCAGGAACTATCATGCCACTATGATTGTTAAAGCATTCTAATAATCTGGCATAGTACCCATCTACTGTTTCTTTTTCCTGCTGTATGCATTGATTGATACAAGTCCAATCAGCCCTAGGCTTCCACTTTTCGGAGATTCGGTCTGTCAGACCTTTCACTCTGCCATCCAGTTCTGCATCAGTATGTGGGAGTGGTCTAAGTTGTGCGTCACGAGGATTCCAGCTGCCACAAATCATGTGCCAATCTGGACCTACAATTTGTCTAACTACTTTTTCTACTTCCTCTCCATTCAAATGGTAACTTAATCTCATACCTTGTAAATCTTCTAAAAACTTCCTAAAATTCACTTTTGGGTGGGGAATACCTTCTGTGGCTTTCCGGATATCTTCCGGTGTCCACGGTCTATAAACTAAAAGAGTCGGATCCTGTCCTGCCTGTCCTGCCTGAGGATTCGGTACTTCTATGAGCGGACATATCTCTTCTTCACTCATAGCTTGTGATGCTCTATTTAACTCATTTAATTCAATTTCCCTCCTCAAGTCGCGTGTTCGAGACCTGGTCTCGATGGGATCCCTGCCAAACGGTTGTGTTTTTGCAGGGACAGCTGGGTATAGCGGAGGTGGATCAGTTCGTCCACTCGCTTCATATTCTGGTAACGGAAGTGGAGGGGGCGAAGGAGGGGCCGTCGCTATTACTAAATTATTATCTTCTTTGTCTAAAAACATAGTTTTTGAATTTTTAATTCTTTGCTCCCTACGATTTGCTTCCTCAAGCCACCTGTGCACCTGAGGGACTCCTAATTGTCTCTGCTTTTTTCACTTGCCTTTCATGTCTATTTTTAACTGTTTTACAGGTTTCATAAGTGCGAGTTGATCTAAATTACCCTCGAATTTGTACTTATCAACCCATTTGGTATAAATTTTAACATTATCGGAACGCTGTAATTGCATATACTTCGTGTCTTCAGTTAGGGGCGTGTCCTGGGAACTTTTTGTGCACTGATTTCCCATTGGTGTCTTAGCTAAGCTGTAAATTGTTACGTAACCCTTTCTATCACGTGGTACCACAAATCTACACCTTTTTCACAGTTTATTTAGAATAACTGTCTACCTATTCTGTTTCCCTGATCGATGACAAAAAACAGTAACACCTTCTTCTGTCTCTAATTTGCATAAGCAATTTACCTGACAAGAAAAGAATAATTCTGTAACTAGTCCCTGATCTTGAAACAAAAATAAGGTAATTCCTCCTTACCTGACCCTCCATGAGTTGATCCACCGGATCGTTGACTCGTCCTCCAATCCCAGATCAGAAACAGTGGCTGGCCTCTTTCGAACGACAATTCAGTCGGAGGTCTTTCAAAGCAGAAGAGCCAATTTGGCCTCTTCTCCGTACGGATGCATGCCACCGGGCCCAATTCTGACCTAGGTCCAGAGCGAGAGATACGTATTCTGGTCCGAAGGACCAATCTGTCAAAGGAAAAATATACTTTAAAAATGGTCAAAACACGGTAGGTTCAGGTTAAGGCACTTTAATCTTGCAGCAAGGAGACAAAAACGTGCTAATACAGAGTTTAATAAAATAAAAATAGATGCCGCTGAGCAAGACAATGGAGTATGTCGAGAAAGTACAGTCACAGAGAACTCCTAAATCCAATGGCCAATGAAAATAATAATCCAAAAGCAGGCAAAACTTATTGAGAAGCAGGTTTATTTGTAAGAACAGGTAAGCGCTTTCGCAATAGCTTCTTCAGACCTTATCACATAAAGCATCAGAAAACACTGCTTTAGATAGACAAAAAGGCGCCAAAGTCCTATCAACATCTTAAAGGTATATAACTCATTAAAACCCATTAAAAACATCATATATAGATACCCATAGACAGTTGATAGATGCAGTAACATATAAATACATCTAGACAAAGTCATATGAGCAAACAACCATCATTATAAAAAAGAAAAAATGTGTAAAAAATATATAACAATACATGTGATATCAAAATATATGTATATATATATAGGAAGTTAAATAAAACTACAGTATAAAATTATGAGACTCTTAGCATCTCTTGACCAACAACCTCCTAGATTTCAGCAATGGACGTAGGGGAACCCTTCCATTCAGACCTGGTGTGGTATCAGCCCTGAACTTGATAATCCAATGGATTTCCCTAGTCTCAGTATAGTTGCTGATGTCCCCTCTTCTGTTGGTTCTTGAGATCTGTTCTAGAATTCTAAACTTAAATTGGTGCTCTATACCTTCCTCATTCGTGTGCTTAGATAGTGCATTGTGCAGACTACCCTTCCTCGTATGGTACACATGCTCGCGAATCCTATCCCTTAATGTCCGATTGGTCTTGCCTACATAGTAGGCTGGACATGCTGTACAACAGGCTAAATAAACCACATCTCTGGACATACAATTACCTCTCGTTCTAATATGGTAGATGCCAGAGCCATAGGGATAGTAAAAGTCAGGGTCAGTCGCTATATATGAACAAAAATTACACTTATTACAGGTGGTCATATAGGGACCTGATGGAATAAAAGGGTCATGATGTATCCTCGGGTAGCAGAGCAAACTCTTTAAATTCTTCTTATTACGATACACAAACCTAGGTCGATCACCTGTAAGGGTCTTAATGGTTGGATCTACTGATAGAACATGCCAGTGCTTGGAAAAAACATCTTTAAGTATACTGACATCTCTAGTATAAAAGATGGGAAAAACAATTCCATCATCTAAATGAGATCCACCTCTATTGCTATTTAGATCATTCTCTACGTCACCTGTGTATACTTCCATGGCCCCTTGTGAAAAATATGGTTTCGCTCTATCTACCCTGAGATGCTGAATATCTCCCATCCCTCTGGAAATGTCCAAGTGGCTGTAGCCACGTTCAATTTTTTGCTGCTAAGATCTCCTAGTTCACTCTCCAGGTGAGAATCTAGGGGTGTGTATCTGGACATCCGCATGGATTGTCCCTTCACTATGTTCTTATATACATAGCCAGGATGCATACTTGAGCGATGTAACAGTGTGTTCCTATAGCAAGTCTTACGGTACACACCCGTGTTGACTATCCCACATGGTAGTTTATCAACAAAGACATCTAAGAAAGGGATAGGATTCGCGAGCATGTGTACCATACGAGGAAGGGTAGTCTGCACAATGCACTATCTAAGCACACGAATGAGGAAGGTATAGAGCACCAATTTAAGTTTAGAATTCTAGAACAGATCTCAAGAACCAACAGAAGAGGGGACATCAGCAACTATACTGAGACTAGGGAAATCCATTGGATTATCAAGTTCAGGGCTGATACCACACCAGGTCTGAATGGAAGGGTTCCCCTACGTCCATTGCTGAAATCTAGGAGGTTGTTGGTCAAGAGATGCTAAGAGTCTCATAATTTTATACTGTGGTTTTATTTAACTTCCTATATATATATACATATATTTTGATATCACATGTATTGTTATATATTTTTTACACATTTTTTCTTTTGTATAATGATGGTTGTTTGCTCATATGACTTTGTCTAGATGTATTTATATGTTACTGCATCGCTCAAGTATGCATCCTGGCTATGTATATAAGAACATAGTGAAGGGACAATCCATGCGGATGTCCAGATACACACCCCTAGATTCTCACCTGGAGAGTGAACTAGGAGATCTTAGCAGCAAACTAATTGAACGTGGCTACAGCCACTTTGACATTTCCAGAGGGATGGGAGATATTCAGCATCTCAGGGTAGATAGAGCGAAACCATATTTTTCACAAGGGGCCATGGAAGTATACACAGGTGACGTAGAGAATGATCTAAATAGCAATAGAGGTGGATCTCATTTAGATGATGGAATTGTTTTTCCCATCTTTTATACTAGAGATGTCGGTATACTTAAAGATGTTTTTTCCAAGCACTGGCATGTTCTATCAGTAGATCCAACCATTAAGACCCTTACAGGTGATCGACCTAGGTTTGTGTATCGTAATAAGAAGAATTTAAAGAGTTTGCTCTGCTACCCGAGGATACATCATGACCCTTTTATTCCATCAGGTCCCTATATGACCACCTGTAATAAGTGTAATTTTTGTTCATATATAGCGACTGACCCTGACTTTTACTATCCCTATGGCTCTGGCATCTACCATATTAGAATGAGAGGTAATTGTATGTCCAGAGATGTGGTTTATTTAGCCTGTTGTACAGCATGTCCAGCCTACTATGTAGGCAAGACCAATCGGACATTAAGGGATAGGATTCGCGAGCATGTGTACCATACGAGGAAGGGTAGTCTGCACAATGCACTATCTAAGCACACGAATGAGGAAGGTATAGAGCACCAATTTAAGTTTAGAATTCTAGAACAGATCTCAAGAACCAACAGAAGAGGGGACATCAGCAACTATACTGAGACTAGGGAAATCCATTGGATTATCAAGTTCAGGGCTGATACCACACCAGGTCTGAATGGAAGGGTTCCCCTACGTCCATTGCTGAAATCTAGGAGGTTGTTGGTCAAGAGATGCTAAGAGTCTCATAATTTTATACTGTGGTTTTATTTAACTTCCTATATATATATACATATATTTTGATATCACATGTATTGTTATATATTTTTTACACATTTTTTCTTTTTTATAATGATGGTTGTTTGCTCATATGACTTTGTCTAGATGTATTTATATGTTACTGCATCTATCAACTGTCTATGGGTATCTATATATGATGTTTTTAATGGGTTTTAATGAGTTATATACCTTTAAGATGTTGATAGGACTTTGGCGCCTTTTTGTCTATCTAAAGCAGTGTTTTCTGATGCTTTATGTGATAAGGTCTGAAGAAGCTATTGCGAAAGCGCTTACCTGTTCTTACAAATAAACCTGCTTCTCAATAAGTTTTGCCTGCTTTTGGATTATTATTTTCATTGGCCATTGGATTTAGGAGTTCTCTGTGACTGTACTTTCTCGACATCCTCCATTGTCTTGCTCAGCGGCATCTATTTTTATTTTATTTTTCTTTGTGTTGGGAGCTCCGCTGAGCATTAACTCCGCTGGCTCATTTGTTTTTACTTTACTAATACAGAGTTTGTCTAACCAGAAACAGGAAATGCATTCATTTTTATAGGTTATCAAATTAATCCTGTCCTACCATGCTGACGTAACGAATTACCACCTCTTGGTCATCATCTGCTGACCATCTTTCCCATGATTTTCTGCTGATTTAAACAATTTTTATGTGAAACATCCTGAGGAAAACAACATGGCCTTGGTTACTTTCAGTTAGATACTTGTTATGTTACATTCAAGATACTATAGCTAAATCGAACACAATGCTAGCAGTTCATTTCTCTAATAAGCCTTTGTCTAACTTATCTCTAAACTACTGCAGCTGCAGAGATTCCCATCCTCTGAACAAGGCTGTCTGTCTGGAATCATTACATTTATTCAATGGTATATTGTCTATTCATATGCTTCTGACCTAGCAGATTAACACCTGCTTCTCAAGTACATTTCCACAAGGCATAAACAAGAATATTGCTGTGCTAGCAGTTACTAGGTCAGAGGGCAACTTGCAAGTTTCAGTAAGCATGTTGCAGTTTCAATAAGGCATATTTTTGGTCTCATATGAAACTCAATTTATATAAAGGAAAATTACCGCCCCATAAGCTTGACGAGCCTGGTCTGCAAAGCTATGGAGAGGATCATTATGGAACTCATAAACAAAGACATTGGGGACCTACAGACATTGGATCCTACCCAATTTGGCTTTGTCAAGGGCAGATCCTGCCTTTTGAACTTGGTCGACTTTTTTGAAACAGTCACTAAGGCCATTGATGAGGGTAAGGCAGTTCACACAGCCTACCTTGACCTTGCAAAAGCCTTTGACACAATACCCTACTCGGGCATCATAGACAAACTCACCAGCTTAAATGTAAACCCATATGTCACAAGATGGGTTGCAAACTGGCTCAAGGACAGAACCCACAAGGTCAGAGTTGCTGGAGCTATGTCAGACTCTAAGCCAGTCACAAGCGGTGTCCCACAGGGCTCAGTCCTGGGACCCCTCCTGTTCGGCATTTATTTTTCCGAGGTACAGGCAAACATAGGAGGATTGTGGCTGACAAAGTTCGCAAATGACTGCAAACTGGGCGCCATAATTGATACTCCAGCGGACACAAACATCCTTCAGAGAGGCCTCATAGAAATGGATAATTGGTGCCAGAGCCATGGCCTTAAGCTGAACGCAAAAAAATGTATAGTCATACCCTTTGGGAAAAACAAGGTACCGACAAATTACCACATAGGAGGTAATCCATTACACGGAAGAGGTAATCAGGGACCTAGGGACCCAGGTTGACAGTAACCTCTCATTTGACACTCACATTGCCAAAGTGGTTAGGAAGACCTTCTATATTGCCCACCTTATCATGAAGGGTTTCACATCTAGATCAAGAGAGGTCATTGTGCCCTGTACTCTTCTCTTATCAGGCCAATGATTGAGTACAATGCCCCATTTGGGATGTATCTCACCCGACACCTGCAGCAGTTGGAAAGACCCCAAAAGTTCCTCACCAAGAGGATAAAGGGTCTTAAACATATGTCATATGCTGCCCGACTGAGAAAACTCCAGCTCTATTCAGTCGCATACCGACTACTCAGAGGTGATCTGTGCCTGACGTACAAGGCCATGTCCAATCCTGAGTTAATGGACATGCTCCACCTCAGAAAATCCAAATCCATCAGAGCCACGAGAACAAGTGACTTAAACCTCAACACAGAAATAAATAGAACGTGCTGGAGGGACAGATTCATAACCCAGAGGCTCCCTACACTCTGGAACAGAATCCCAGTCCATGTTAGGCAGAGCCCCTCACTGAATCTATTCAAGAGAAATCTCGACGAGTGGATGGGAGATCGTAGGTTTACCCCGGGGGTCATCTCTGTGTCACTACTAGACAGAGGCATAGTAAACTAAACCCTAAAAGGGTGTAGTATTCTCATCCTAAGGGGTGATGTAAGCCACATACACTCTGGCTAGGCTTATAAATGCCCTAGGGCAGATAGCCTAGTATGAACCTATGAACCTATGAACCTATAAAGCACAGTGCATAAGAAATAGAATGAAAAGCATATTAAAAACACTTGATTATTAATTTGTCATTAAGCATACACATATTAATACAGCCTGCCAGTCCTTTAGTTGGCAGCAGTACTGGAGCTTTAATGAGCCACTACAGGGGTTAGGAGCTGCAAGGGGAAGAAGAGCAATCTTTGAGGAGGCAAACTGATTGATCTACCATAGTGTAAATGGAAAGGTGTTTTGTTTTTTGGCTTAAGATCCACTTTTGGAATGAAATGTTCATGCTGCTTCATCATGTAAGTAATTACTACCCTGGCATGTACTTGCCAGTGATCTGTTCAGAAATCAGCAATATGAAGGGGGAGTGGCTTGGTCAGCAGTGTTAATGTGGGTGTGGCTTGTAGAGGGGGCAGCGGTCTGCGAGTTGTGAGTACAAATTTGAAAATCCTGGCTGCACCCCTGCTGTCTTGACCAGTGTATTATCAAGTAAAGTCACAGAACATACAGTGAAGGGGTCAGAAAACAAACATTTCAAGGGAATGTTCATACATTGTGGAAGACTGAAAAATAAACTTTGGTAAACAACATAGAACTTAAAGGGGACCAACACCCTTCCAGTAAGTGTATCAACAGTGAACACATCACTTAATAATTACAATGAGCCCTGAAGCTGTTAAAGTGAAACTGTTGCTGTGACCTTATTTCAGTTTTGTCTGGTGTTGGGCATTGGCAGTCAGCTCAGTTCCACAATGGATGTCAAGGTCTTACTCTTAGCACATTTGGAGGATTTTTCTCTATTTTTGCCATGGACTAGATGTGTCCTTTCTCTGTGCATAGATATGGACAGTGAAGTTGCTCTCTGTCAACTGTTGTGCAATGTATAGCACAGATAAATGTTTTATAAGTCTTTTTGTGCACATGTGTGGTGTGGTAATGCATTTTGTTAAGACTAAAGGATGTAAAGGGTATCAGACAGAGATGAAAAAGGTCAGCAAGCATATAATATGAAAAAAGGTGATGTGCTTACAATGGATCAGGATGGAGGTGGGTGTAAATGACAGATATACATTAATGGCTACAAACTGAAGGACTGGATATTGACATGATACATAGCATTGCTTTAGCAAGGTGTCAAAGGAAAAAACAACTTCAAAAAGATCAATACATGACAGGTTCAGGTTAAGGCACTTTAATCTTGCAGCAAGGAGACAAAAACCTGCTAATACAGAGTTTGTCTAACTAGAATCAGGAAGTGAAGCCATTCTTATACATTTCTTACAAGACATTGCCTACCAAGCTGACGTAACAAATCATAAGTTCTCACAATATTATTTCATAGCAGCTGTTTGTTCATGATTTTCTGCTGACACTGAAAAAACTTCCTAAGAAAAACAACATGGCCTTGATGACCACTGGTCAGATACAACTTTTCACTATGCAATTTATTTATTTTTATTTATTTTATTTTACATTTGTTGACCGGGCTAGTCTAGCTGGATACATGTCCATTTTCAGTAGAGGCCCGGGGAGAAAAGCTCCACAATATCAGAGGTAGTTAAACATAACATTCAAGGATAAAGTTATAGTTATTACATTAAAAGAGAAATCAGACATAGATGTTATACAATTGTTTAAAAGAAGTACAATACTTAGAATGAACTAGCATTAGAATTAGTCGAGACCTTAGGTTTGTGGGTTAGGTAGGGACTTTAGTGGGCCAGGAGAGTTTTAGTATTAGTCAGGATTAGAGCAAGGCATAGCCATTGGGACTTTAATAGGTCTTTGAGGTGTTTTTTTGAATTGGTGAAGAGAGGTCATGTGTCTTAGGTTATTTGGCAGGGCATTCCAGGATTTGCCAATGGAATTTGTATAGAGTGCTTCGCCTCCCAAGTTGTTAGACTTGATGGTTTGAACTAGTAGGCTTTTGGATGACCTAAGGGATGTGAGGTTGGAGTAAGGGGTAAGTATTTTGTTCAGTGAGGGAGTTTTTTCTGGATGATTAATTATTTTAAATGCCTCAGTGAGTTGGTTGAGTTTGAGAGTGTTGGAGAGTTCTAACCATTCCAGGGTCCTTAGATTTTGGCAGTGATGGGTCCGATAGGGCATCCCTGTTATAAATCTGGCTATGTGGTTATAGGTAGTAGAGTGTTTGTTGAGTTCCTTCTTGTTGAGGAAGGAGAATACAGGAGAAGCATAGAGGAGTGTGGACAGAAGGTGGGTCCTAGCAATAGTTAGTTTGGTGTGCGGAGTTAAGAAAGTTTTTATTCTATACAAAGACCCGAGTTTTTTGTTTACAGACTTAATGGTCAGACTGACATGTGTATCAAATTTAAGTTTGTTATCTATGGTCACCCCAAGAAGTTTGGTGTGGGAGACGGGTTCGATTATGATTCCATTGTTGGAGGACATGCAGAAGGTTGGGGTAGTAGTATTAGGTGGTTCTTTTCCTTGGGAGGTATTTAGTGTGGGGAAAAATAGAAGTAATTTAGTTTTGGTTGGATTTAGTAGAAGCTTTAGTTCTGAGAACCATTTTTCAACTAAGGAGAAGCAATTTTGGGTTGCAACTTGGAGTTTGGCAAGAGAAACGTCCGAGCATATCAGGGCGGAGTCGTCTGCGTATTGAATGCAAGTGGCTTTAGGAATGATCGTGTGTAAACTGTTAATAAATAGGGAAAAGAGAAGGGGACTGAGGATAGATCCTTGGGGAACGCCGATATTAGTGGGGAGTAGGTCTGATAGCCGGTTTTGCCACTGAACTGCCTGCTTTCTACTCGATAGGTAGTCGTTAAACCAACTTATTGTTGATTTACTAAGATGAAAGGTTTGCAGTGTTTGTATTAGTAGTTGGTGGTTCACCATGTCGAAGGCTTTTGATAGGTCAAGAAAAAGCACTGAGGAAATAAGTTTATTATTGCGGTTTTGGTTGATTGAATCAACAAAGGAGAGAAGAGCAGAGGTTGTGCTGTGATGGGGGCGGAATCCATGCTAGGTGTTAGACAGGAGGTTATTTTGAGAAAGATGGGTAATGAGCTGTTTATGAACACAGCGTTCCAAAATTTTGGCTAGAGGAGACAGTATAGCTATTGGCCTGTAGTTAGATGTGTCAGTGGAGGATCCACCTTTATGGAGAGGGATGATATAAGAGATTTTCCAGATTGAGGGGATAGAAGCTTCAGATATAGATCGGTTGATAAGGATTGAAACAGGGTAGGCAATGGCGTCAGATGCTATTTGTAGGTAATTGGCTGGGAGTAGGTCAGCCGCTAAGGTAGTTGGTTTGAGTTTTTTCAAGAGGGTACGAATGTAGGAGGTAGGTGTGGGTTGTAAGTTAAGGGAGGACTGAGGAGGGTTATTAGTTGAGGTTGTGGATGAGGGAGTATTGGTAAGCTGATTGGCTAGAGACTGGATGGTCTCCGTAAAAAATGTATTGAAAGTGTTAGCTATTTCACCTGGATCTTTGCCGATGAGTTTTCCAGGGGTGGGGGTGGTCGATTTTCCTGGACGAAGGAGATGATTGAAACCAGCCCAGAATTTTTGGGGATTATGCTGGTGTTTGTCTTGGAGGTGACAAAAATATTGTTTTTTTGTCAAGTCAAGACGGCTAATTTGGTTGAGTTTCTAAGCTGAAGAAACTTGATCCGGTCCAGGGGGTTTTTGGTAGCTCTCCATTTATTCCAGGCCTGATCCCGGAGTTTAATTTTGGATTTGGTATCTTTTGTTAGCCAAGGAGCAATACGTTCCTTGGTCCTGGTCAGTCTTTTAGGAGTGTGAGCGTCAAGTATCTTAAGGAAAGTGTCATTAAAATAAGAGACACTGTCCTCTAAGGGGAGCGTTTTTAGGGAGGACCAGTTACATGCTTTGAGGTCAGCAAGAAAATGTTGTGGGACAAAATTCTTACTGTTCCTGACCAGCCTGGTTTGGGGATGGTTTGATGTTGGACATTTGTGTTTTAAGATAAAGGTAATAAGGTGGTCACTAAGGTCATTGGGAAGAGTCCCTGCAATATAGTTATTTGGGGCTTTGTTAGTAAGGATCCAGTCAATGATGCTCTCCTTTTGTTGAGCATTCCCAATTCTGGTGGTAGATAGTATATTTTGAGGGAAGCCATGCAAGTTAATGGGGAGAGGATTTGAGTGATTGGAGTAGAGGGACCAATCGATATTAACGTCTCCTAGTATTATGGTTTCTTGGGGATAGGTTGTAGCTAACCAATTAAGGATATGTTCAAGGTTTTCAACGTTATTTCCTGGTGGTATATAGACTACTATGAGATTAATACTTTTTTGTTTGTTGAGGGATAGCTTTAGGGCAAGCAGTTCAAGGTTAGGAATTTTTGAGGGTTGGAGGGGATTTGTAGTGATGCTCAACGTGTTCTTAAACATGACAGCTGTTCCCCCACCCTTTCTAGTTAGATGATCAGATCTGAGAATGTTATACCCAGGAGGGATGATTTCTTCATCCTTGGTGCTAGGTTTTAGCCATGTTTCCGTTAGGCACATAATGTCTGGGGAGTGGGTTGCAAGCATGGCATGTAAGTTATGGACCTTATTATTGATACTTCTTAGATTGAGGTGAAAGATAAGGAGGGAGCCCGCTGAGGTTCTAGCTGAATTCAAGATGTTGAGGCCTGGGTCAGAGTTAGGGCCTGGGTTGGGGTGAATGTCGCCATCTTTTGTGATGGATTTTTTCAAGTAGTCAAATATTTTTTGGAGTTTAATTAGTAGTTTGAGAGTGTCCTTAGATCTAGGTGCTTTAGGGTGGCGAGGAGTAAGATGGGGTGTTTTGAAGAACAGGTTATTACTGGGGTAGTGAAAGGGGGGGATGAGATTAGAGGGATTTTGGGAGTGTAGAGAGGTGTGACCATTTGGGAGGAGGGCTCCTACTAGGGGTAGAGTTTCGTAACTTGTTAGAAGATAAGAAATAATAATAAGAAATTATATGAAGGGGAGGATAGTAAACAAGTGTCTATCCATGGTGAGAGGAGAGGTTAGTGAGTATGAAATGCTGATAGAAAACCTTAGAAAAATTGGGGATATAAAAAAGCTAAGGGGGGAAAAAGGAGGGAAGATGAATAAAGGTTGGTAAGTGGGTGGTCCAAGGGAGTAGCCTTAGTTGTATAGGCAGTACAAGGAAGTGGGAGGGAAAGGAGTCAGATTGTGGGACAGTTGTGGTTGGTTAGTCGTAAAGGGGGATGGGCTAAGTGACCCTATAAATGTAGAGATAGTGGGGGCGGGTGGGAATAGGGGGCAGGGTGGGGAGCGGAGCGAGCCCGAGCGAAGCGGAGCGGGGACTACACCACCCAGGTTTTTCCTGGGTCCTAAAGGAACCTGCGAACACAATGTAAGCTTGATTGTTTTGCTTTGCTTTTAGATTAATGTCCGCTAGTAGAACTAGTAGGATAAATAGCTGGTGTGATATACTAGAATGATACAATTTCTGCCACAGTCGCTAGTTATAAAGTACACTTTTGGGTTTGAAAGGTCCTTTACCCTGGGATTTTAAGTATTTGTTTGACTAGTTGCAATAGTCCTGGGTGGAGGCTGGTCTGTGCGTTCGCACTAGGGGTCCTTGTAGGTCAGCGTCAGGGAGTTAGGATCCACGCGGTGGGCATCAAGTGGGGGGGTTATCTAAAGAGAAATAGAAGTAAGAGAGATGGAAGGCTTATCAACAAACTGCAAGTTAGCTCTAGCAGGTTATGATTAGAACATTACAGTAACATGACAATACTGCTAAGTAACAGCAAAGGGTCATAGTACACTTAACACACTAAGCATAAGCAGTTAGCAGTTACAGCCATGTGTTAGTCCAGCAAACAGTTTTGTTAATAGTGATATTACTGGTTGTTCAAGGACAAATTAAGTACATATGAATAAAGGTTTAAAGCAGTTATTTAGCAACGCTCCACTAAATCTTAATATTAGAGTCAGTAATTTAAGAAGAAAAAAGAAAATAGAAAAAGCCCAGTACTCATTGTATGCATTGTAATACAATCTTCCATTCATTTAGTAATTACATGTGATAAGCGTCTAAGGCGACGCCAGACGACACCACGATGGATTAGGCCCTTCAGCGTGGGTGCGCACAGTAAACAACAACACTTGCGTATGTTAGTATAAAACGCTATTATGCTGTTTGCTTCTACTGTTTAAAGCGATTAAAGCAAAGTACGAGAAATCGCTCACTAGGCTAGTTTCACATTAGTTTAAGCCTTCTATATATCAGACAGTAGTAGTAAAGGTTGCCATACAGAACGTTGTTCGTTAGGTCATAAAACTAAAACACAGCAATTGAACGCTAGCAATGGATGCACTTTAGCTTGCATAAATTAGAAAACCTACCCTAACATTTGTAACCAAACAGGACGTTACTCTTTAGGTCAAAAAACAAAACACAGCAATTGAACGCTAACCATGGATGCACTTTAGCTTGCATGTATCAGAAAAACATACCCTAACGCTTCCATTCATTTAGCAATTACATGTGATAAGCGTCTAAGGCGACGCCAGACGACACCACGATGGATTAGGCCCTTCAGCGTGGGTGCGCACAGTAAACAACAACACTTGCGTATGTTAGTATAAAACGCTATTATGCTGTTTGCTTCTACTGTTTAAAGCGATTAAAGCAAAGTACGAGAAATCGCTCACTAGGCTAGTTTCACATTAGTTTAAGCCTTCTATATATCAGACACTTGTAGTAAAGGTTGCCATACAGAACGTTGTTCGTTAGGTCATAAAACTAAAACACAGCAATTGAACACTAGCAATGGATGCACTTTAGCTTGTATAAAGTAGAAAACCTACCCTAACATTTGTAACCAAACAGGACGTTACTCTTTAGGTCAAAAAACAAAACACAGCAATTGAACGCTAACCATGGATGCACTTTAGCTTGCATGTATCAGAAAAACATACCCTAACGCTTGTAACCGAACAGGAGGGCCAGTCAGGATCTGTACTATTCCAATGAAGAGTTAACAGTAATGGCGGAAAAGCCGCTTGTGGGTAGTGCTACCTTGCTGACGTCAGTGAGTACACCACCCAGGTTTTTCCTGGGTCCTAAAGGAACCTGCGAACACAATGTAAGCTTGCTTGTTTTGCTTTGCTTTTAGATTAATGTCCGCTAGTAGAACTAGTAGGATAAATAGCTGGTGTGATATACTAGAATGATACAATTTCTGCCACAGTCGCTAGTTATAAAGTACACTTTTGGGTTTGAAAGGTCCTTTACCCTGGGATTTTAAGTATTCGTTTGACTAGTTGCAATAGTCCTGGGTGGAGGCTAGTCTGTGCGTTCGCACTAGGGGTCCTTGTAGGTCAGCGTCAGGGAGTTAGGATCCATGCGGTGGGCATCAAGTGGGGGGGTTATCCTAACGCTTGTAACCGAACAGGAGGGCCAGTCAGGATCTGTACTATTCCAATGAGGAGTTAACAGTAATGGCAGAAAAGCCGCTACCATTCAAGGTACTATGGCTAATGGAAAAGCAATGCTACCATTCAAGGTACTATGGCTAATTCGAGCACAAAGCAAGTACAGATTATAGTTCATTTTTTCAAGCAGTCTTTTTTCAACTGTATCTATCTTTTCTGCAGCTGTGCGTGTTCTCATAACACGAACAGAGCTGATTGTTCAAGTTTAATAGCATTATAGAAAACAGTATTGTTCTATTCATTATTTTCCTGACCTAGCAGATAATCACCTGCTTCTCAGTATATTTCCAAAAGGCATAAACATGAATTTTGCTGTGCTAGCAAATACTAGGTCAGAGAGCATCTTGCAGTTTCAGAAAGAATATTGCAGTTTGAAAAGCATCTTTTAGTTTCATATAAAACTAAGCTGTACATAAATTAGAATGAAATGTGTTAACCCTTTTAGCTTCTAATAAGCACTAAACACATACATTAATACATATTTTTCTGACATTTCCCCCGTTAATACTTTTTATTCTATTTTCAAAAGCATAAACAGTTTGCTTCTTCTCCTAACCTCTTCTGTTCAAGATTTGCAGTTAAGAGAGTCATTCAGTTTAAACTTATGAACGTGTTTCACTTTTCAACAATTCTTCAATTTCAGTACTTTGATACAAAGTCTCAGAAACTGACATGTCTATAAAATCTTTGATTAATCTTTTCTTGCAGGGAATACCACAACAAACACACACTCCTAATAGGAGTAATCCCACACAAATGGCAATCAGGATGTTCATTAGGATGGTACCTGTCAAAGGAAAATAAACTTCAAAAAGATCAATACACGGTAGGTTCAGGTTAAGGCACTTTAATCTTGCAGCAAGGAGACAAAAACGTGCTAATACAGAGTTTGTCTAACTAAAATCAGGAAGTGAATCCATCTTTATACATTTCTTACAAGGTATTGCCTACTAAGCTGACATAACAAATCACAAGTTCTTTCAATATTATTTCATAGCAGCTGTTTTTCCATGATTTTCTGCTGGCACATCAAGTTTATGAAAAAACTTCCTAAGAAAAACAACGTGGCCTTGATGACCACCGGTCAGATACAATTTCCCACTATGTATTGTCACCATTCAAGGTACTATGGCTAATTCGAGCACAAAGCAAGTACAGATTACAGTTTATTTCTTCAAGCAGTCTTTGTCTGATGTACCTCTTCTTTTCCGCAGCTGTGCATGTTCTCATAACACGAACAGGGCTGATTGTTCATATTCAATCACATTATAGAAAACTGTATTGTTCTATTCATTCACTATTCATTCATTTCCTGACCTAGCAGATAATCACCTGCTTTTCAGTACATTTCCAAAGGGCATAACATGAATTTTGCTGTGCTAGCAAATACTAGGTCAGAGAGCATCTTGAAATTTCAGAAAGCATACTGCAGTGTGAAAAAGCATCTTATAATTTCATACAGAATTAAGCTGTACATAAAATAGAATGAAATGTGTTAACCCTTTTAGCTTCTAATAAGCACTAAACATACACATTAATACATATTTTTCTAACATTTCCCCCCTGTTAATACTTTTATTCTATTTTCAAAAGCATAAACAGTTTGCTTCTTCTCCTAACCTCTTCTGTTCAAGATTTGCAGTTGAGAGTCATTCAGTTTAAACTCATGAAAGTGTTTCATTCTTCAGCAGTTCTTCAATTTCAGTACTTTGATATAAAGTCTCAGAAACTGACATGTCTATAAAATCTTTAATCAATCTTTTCATGCAAGGAATACCACAACAAACGCACACTCCTAATAGGAGTAATCCCACACAAATGGCAATCAGGATGTTCATTAGGATGCTACCCCACCCCCCAAACAAATTCTGGAAAAAGTCCGTCAGTGGGTTTGGGCCTGGTTTGGTCATGGTCGACACTTGCTGAATCACCTCAAGATGGTCGTTTATCTCATGCTGGTTGTCAGGAATATAGGAACAGCACTCCTCTTTTATTAAAGCGCATGTACCACCTTTCGCCGCTAGGGTGAAGTCAAGAGCCATGCGGTTTTGACGTATCACAGTTCTCATAGTATTCAGTTCATCAGTCATTAATTCGAGAGCAGAAAAGGTTGCATTACTCATTACTTCGAGAAGTTTGGACAGTTTTCTCAGCTCCCAAATCAATTTCACTGCGCCATATGCAGGGGCTATACCTGCCCACGATATGATGGTGTCACTCAAGTCCATGTGTGCTAATTTGTCTTTATTCTTCATGGAATTATGGTTTCTCCAGCCTGCTTCAATTCGTCCCATTGGATTTTCAGGCCTTCTGATTGGATTTTCGGTTTTCTTGGTGACCTCTCTGACATTTTGAATTCTTCCCTGAGGCAAGACTGCAGTGTGTCGTATGGCCGGAACCAGATAACCCAAAAAACAACTGCCGGACCAGTTCTCAGGTAACCATTTGTATGCCTTTTTCCCACAAACAAAATAACAATTCTCTACTTTAGTATTAATATACACTTGCCTTGCATGAAACATTTTCTTAGCAATAATAGATAGTTGTTTTAAAAGTACAGGATTACATTGTATCTCATCAATAGTCTTATGAATCGACTCGAGATATGAGTCATAGTTTGCATCACAGATATAACCTGCATTATTAGCTTTGGTATAACATTTGTAAGGAACAGTCACATTACAATTACTCCAACCTACCTGAACAGTATCATTTTTGTAAAAACATACAATTCCCTTTTGTGTAACAGGCAGGTACAATGCTATTTTGTCTTGTGATTTCACAGTTGTAGTATCAAAAAGCAAATTTTCCCAGGTCTCATTGACCCCTAGGGGGACAGCAGTCATTAATAATCCCCCGTATGCTGTTGGTATAGCTGTGCAAATCCAGCAATTCGAAACATTAAACGTTTCAGCATACACATAGGGCCGGATTCACGAAACCTCCGTCTACGAGTTAATATGTCTTACACGGAGGCTGCAGTCTAACAGTATGACGTCAGCATGCCATGCATATTTATGAGGGCATGCTGAATCATACCCTAGGCTAACACGGTCCGTGTAGGAAAGTAGGGGGGGTGTCCGAATGCCGAGTTCTGCAAAGGGACATGCCCCCAGAAGAGTCAGAGTCCTGAAAGTAAACACCCATGAGCAAGTCCGCGGAAATGTCATGGAACACACCACACATGCCCTCACAGACTATAAACCCAACTGTAATGTAAAACGTAAAAATAGCAGTTTAATTTTTTTTTTTATAATTTCCAAAATGTTTGCCCATAGTTGTGCTCGTTTGCGCGTGTATGCCCTCCGCTCAGCCACAGTTGGCAGACATTGAAAAGCATATAAGATCTAAATATGCAAATTAAGCCAAGTAGCAATAGCGTAGCAGTAGAGACGTTGGCCAAAGAGGAGGTAGTCACGGTTCGAGCCCCCACAACATCATTTTCCCTTTTTATTTAAATAAGCATGAAACAATCCCCTGACATATATATATATATATATATATATATATATATATATATATATATATATATATATATATATATATATAACTATAATTTAAGTAAAATGCAATGAAATGGGCCATGTATTTTTGAAGAACTCCAACATAATAAAATATAAAAAAAGGATCAGAATTGCCCATAGCTTAGCAAGGCTTTAAAAAGCTGAATATGGGTGCCCGTAGGTGAGCAGTACTTTAACAAGCTTAATATGAGTGCCCGCAGGTGAGCAGTGGTTTAACAGGTTTAATATGAGTGTCCGGAGTTGAGCAGCACTTTAACACGCTTAAAATGAGTGCTCGTAGTTCAGCAGTGCTTCACCCAGCATAATATGAGTGCTCATAGCTAAATAACGCGTTACCCAGCATAAGCTGTTTGCGTGGAGATGCGCAGTGTGCCAACCAGCTCACCGTCGGGCAACATTGGGCAAGCTGTATCAAAGCCGCCTTTACACAGACACACCTCCTAGTCTGTCTAGACAGTAGTAAAATAAAAAAAGCAATGCCCAGGGTCAAACCTGGGATACTGTGCACCATAGTCAAAGTACTGAACCACTAAGCCATGACAGTTGTACTGAGAAATGCAGTATTAGCATATATATAGGAATGAATGGAAATAGAAGCATGACAAAGGAGGTTTTTTTAAGCTGATAAATATCCAAAATGGCCAATCACAGATAAGTGCAGGAAAACCGGCATATATAAGCCCCATAGGAGGGAATACACAGCATAACTGATTGTGGTACCCATTTGCAGTCAAGATGGCAGGTGCAGGAGAGGGAAGTCATTTTAGAGCACAAAGGTGGGGTGTTGAGGAGTCAAAATATATGGTTTGGCTCCTAGTCAATGATCATGAAGCACAACTCATGCAGGGCCAGGTTCACTGGGGTGCGTACAAGGCAGAGGCGTGGAACCGGTTGGCACATGATCTCACCAGTGCCACAGGCATTCCGAGTACTGGTGAAAAGCTCCGTCACCACCATGCGGACCTGAAGTGACGGAAGGAGGACCAACTGAACCGTTGGATCCAGGAGGCCCGCCAAATGCCCAACGCCCCACTACTGAGTAAGTATCCATGTAATTAAGTATGTAAGAAATGCTATCCTAGCCTTTAGTATGGAGACGTATGTTCCAATATTACTTCCTTTATATTACAGCTGCAGGTGTTTGTTCCGCGAATCAGCGAGCCTATGCTGATAGGCTGCTGAGGTTGTGCCACCAGGCAGGTTAGTAATTATTTAGCTGGTATTGTCATAGAATATAAGTGAGACAGATTGTAAAAGAGTTCAGTGTTGTAACCCACTAATAAAGGTCAAATAAGCCTAGAAGAAAGATTCTGCTAGTATTGTAAGATTAGATAAGTGATGCAGCCTGGAAAATAGTGTAATGCAATCCAGTAATAAAGATTAAACAAGTCTCAAATAGAGTTCCCACATGTATTGTAATATCAGATAACTGCTGCAGCCAGAAAATGAGTGGTAATCAATCAACAAAGGATAGACAAGTGTCAAATACATCCTTGTAAATTCTGCCATATGAAATAAGTGAGTCAGCTGGAAAGGGTTGTTGTAAACCAGTAATAAATGTTAATAAAGCCTAGAATTAAGTACCAGTCTGAAATGTAAATATAAAATAACTGAGACAGTGTGAGAAAGACAGTTTGAAGCTACCAAGAAAGCTGTAATAAGTCAGGAATAAAGGTATACTGCAGTCACTACATTATGAAATGAATGAGACAGCCATAACCAAAGAGTGTCATGTGTTAAATAAAATACAGAACATGGACTGTGTCCGTCCCACAAATTGGATATGTTGCTGTACCCTTGCATTATGGAAATAGTATGGTTGTATGAAATGCTGAACATCCACAGTTGTCTAGACCCATATAAATCAAATGTAGCAGGATGCTGTACCTGAACACAGCCAGATATGAACATATATGAATAAAAATGGAATGCATATTAATGTAGCAGTAACATCCCCATCACCAACATTCCTAAGGTTACATACAGGAAACTGTACTAATGCATGTAGGGGATATATATCTGCATCTACTAGGAATGTACAATATATGTATAGGTAGTTTTAGTTGTTAATGTAAAATTTCTCCACCTTACCCTATTTTCACAAATGATGCCATTCCACACCAAACCGGGTATGTGTATTCACAATTAATTCCCATGGACATTTGTCCTGTTGGTTCATACATATCTGCATGTATGTTGATGCATGTGCCCCGTTCACATATCCAAACCTGATGGCCTGTTGCCACCAATCAACCCTGCATGCTGTTGGAATGTGCACTGTTGTTCTAAATATGCATGTGTTATGCTTGCTGCTCAATGTTCGGAATTCATGGGTGTTTGGTTAATGGGAATACTGATGCATGCTGTTACAACTAATTTTGAATGGTGTTGTTTGTTACTAACCCAAAATGCCATAAAATACTGCTAAACATAGGACAACAGGGAAGGCGGGTTCCAGCGGACCAACCTCTCCCACCTCAGCTGGTGAGTGCACCTGGCACCAGTGCCCAGGCCGGGACCTCCTCCTCCGGTGTCCCTGTGCCACCTTCAGGTGGAAGCACTGCAGGGGATGGGGCTCATCCCCCCTCTGCAAGCGTGGCCGGAGGAAAGCCTCCACTCACCCTCCATAGGGTCCGGTCTGTGGTGCGTAGTGAGATCAGGCGTTCTGTGACTGATCCCCTACGCCAGCTTGAGGCGAGGGTGGCACAACTCACGGGTGTGCCTGCCCATCCTATCCAGCCCCCAGCACAGCCCCGGCCTGGGCTGTGAAGGCACAGTGGTAACTACCCATGGGTGGGGATTTCAGTTCCACTGTTGCCATCTGTGGGCTCATGGGCTTGCGATATCCAAATATCCATCCCCATCATTTGTGTTTACCCCCTACATGTGTCATACTATGCCCCTGTATGCATCTTGTTTGTCTTTCTGTTAACCTCCCCAACCTACCTCCCCAAATATACCTACTTCCTGTACCTCACATTCCACGCTCACCTGAAAAAAAAATAAAAAAAGGGCACTCTGTTCCCACAAAAAAATTATGCCCCATACATAGCTGCCCAATTCGCACACATGTTCACTGGACATGTAAACTGATAATTCTAATTGGCAGTACAACATATTTTGTTGTCCTCACCCCTCTCTCAGGGTGGAAGGTTTCAAATTTCACACCAAATTTCACACATATGCACAGCTGTTGCTGATAAAGAAATGGGCAGCTATGGGCCTTCTCTACATCCTTCCTGCACATCCCGAGCTTGTTTTCCTACTGTCCTACCCTCTTTGTGCCCCCTTTTTCACCACTTTCCTATCTCCCCATTTTCTTTTCTTTAAAAGAAATTAGCGCGGGTGTTAGCGGGAGAAAGCACTTTTAAGCAGTAGTCAGCGGGTGTGCGCTTGTGTGCGCTTAGCTAAGTGAGTGTGTGCATGTGTAAGCACCGCACGAACCAGCACAAACCCGCTTACAACTGCTTAAAAGTGCCTTAGTCACTCTGTATGACAAGGCCTGTAGTCTGCTCATCAGCAAAATAAAATACCCCTGTCAGTCTCAAACCCCAGACCTTGGAAACACTAGTCTGCATGAATTACCACTGAGCCATGGCAGATATACAAGAACTTGGTGCTGAAAGAAATATATCATGAAATACAAGGAGTGAATGTAAAGGGAATATAGGAAGGCCATTACACAAAGCTTGTTCCCTGAATCCTTACTGGCAAGTCTTGTGGAATTGCATTACATTAGTGTGATAAGAGAAACAGCCATGCTAGGAGGTAATAATGTTACAGTAGCACCTTACAAACCCCACACACTATCAGAGCAGCATAAACACCGCCATATTTGAATAGGTATGAGGCCAGACTTCCCAACTGTGACTGATTTACAGGGATGTCCCTGATTTGCTAAAAAATGTTACCTGTGCCCCACTGACTCCCTGTGAAATGTACTAACAGTAGGCAGAAAGGTGGGGTATCCCATGTAATGGTGACTGTCAATAAGTTAAAGTAGACACTAGTTGCATGTCAGAAATGGTGTAGTAATACATATGCTCAAAATACCCCACAGTAACAACTGCAGAAT